>NC_091128.1:23437043-23562043 GCF_040183065.1 Periplaneta americana | reverse complement strand
AAATCAAATGCTCCGTGTCCATGTTGACCGTCCAAGTTAATTTCAACAAATACGTAAGTAATCGTCTTAACCCTCTCCACATATCCCGACTGTAAGAAAAAACTCACCTCAGTACAGTTCACATTCCTGCCACTACAGGCGTTACCGTACGTATCGGTAAGTACTCTTCAGAATGAACGCCGTACTTGCTAGGGAACTTCTCTGGCACATAGATAATACGCCTCTGCGGAAGTGTAGGAAGATTGAATTCTCTAGGCTCATCAACTAGCCACATGACGGCATACAGCGAGTCATAACACACTTTGAACTGAATACGTAGTATACATAGCTGTAGTTTAACCAGTTTTACAATATTATGTATTAGGATGGGGAGTAATTTCGAAAACTACTTTTTAACCCATTAATTTTGCTTCACAAACGAAGTACAAAAATTTGCTTAAATAAATCTTTACTTTATCCAATCAATTTTATCTTTACTGAATAAACGAATTATACAGTTTAATGTTATTAACTTATTTTCATGAAAATCTATACAATGTTATAACATGTCGTCACAATATTATTGTACTACATGGAATGAAACAATAACGTTAAAAGAATCAAGCTTTAAAACTTCTAGAGGAATAATATATCATGAAAATTTAGGTAGAAGATTTTACAGTAAAATCATATACAAGAATTCCCTCACCTTCATTCATTTATAGCGGTCTGCGGAAGGGCAAGTCTTTCATTGCAAACCCAGCATTCTCCGATCTCTCAGTCTCTGCATAAGATCCATATATCTTAGTGTTATCTATCATCTGATTTCTTCTTCTACAACGAACTTTTCTTCCTTTCACTATTACTTCCAATGCATCCTTCAGTAGGCACTTTATTCTTAGCCAGTAACCCAGCCAATTCCTTTTTCTCTTCCTGATCAGTTTCAGCATCATTATTTCTTCACTCACTCTTTCCAACACAGTGTCATATCATATTATGTCTTTCCATTTCACACGCTCCATTCTTCTCCATATCCACATTTCAAACGCTTCCATTTGTTTCTCTTCATTTCATCGTAATTGCCATGTTTCTGCCCGATATAATGCCACATTCCACACAAAGCACTTGACTAGTCTCTTCCTTAGTTTTTTTTCAAAGGGCAGCAGAAGATGTTCCTTTTCTATTAAAAGCTTCCTTTGCTATTGTTATCCTCCTTGTGACTTCCTGACAGCAGCTCATGTTATTACATACAGTACACCCCAAATATTTAGAGCTGCCACCTTCTTCTAATTGTCATTTCGAATTGACAAATTTACATCCTTTACTTTCCTTCCAATAACCATTAACTTAGTCTTGTTTGCATTTATTTTAATTCCATACCCCTCAGAGGTGTCATTCATCTCCAGTAGTATATCCCTTAGTATCATCTCCACTTCTGCTAACAACGATATATCATCCGCAAATCTCATGAACTTTAATTCTGCTTAGAGAAGGCCCTATGTTCTTAACTCTCCCAAAATAAATAAAACAATTATTATTATTATTATTATTATTATTATTATTATTACTGCCACGTTTTCCTTCTTAACTACCGGAATATCAAACAAAAATGCTGATAATAAGAAGTAAAGGGTTCGTTCTAATTCGCAGGAAGCGAGGTTCCTTATGACGATGATGATGATGATGATGATGATGATGATGATGATGATGATGATGATGATGATGATGATGTGGTGGTGGTGGTGGTGGTAATGGTGGTGGTGATCACGAGAACGTTGTTCAATTAAATCTTAACCTCTCTACTACAAACTATTACACTTTATGTTCTGTCCTTTCAAGTTCTGGGCTTCTGAGTCTTTGGTTTCAAATACACTCTCTTCGTCTTTCCTTTGAAAGTTTTCTCCCGCGGGATATGAAGTGACGGAATTCCCAGGAGTGTATAGAGTACGCTAGTTTCCACTTTCTTTTCTATCCTTTAAAATCCGCTAAGCATTAGTTAAGAAAAATCTCACATCTTGAAGGGAGAAGAAATACTCCCACGAAACTATCATCCATTTTTCTACCAAATTACCTCAGGGAACCAATTTCTTTAACGAGATGTCTCAATGTAAACAAAATAACTTCCGTACCTATTAACTCGTAGACTCATATATCATCGTTTTATCTTCGTAGTCATCATCATAATCATCATCATCACCACCATCACCATCATCATCACAACAACCGCTACCATCTTCATCTTGCTAATCTCACCATCACCTTTTTCTTCTAATTCTTCAAGGTGGACCCGAGATAAGAATATATAAAATGGAATTTATAGTCTACAATAAATATTTTAAATATAATAGTTCTACACATATCATATTGTGTTATCGGCTTCTTTGGCTATTCAGGTATAATATTATATTGTGTGTCGGAGTGTAATGTCACAGGTGTACTCTGTGATATGCAGATACTCAAATTATTTTTGGCAATACCGAGGATGAATTGAAATATTATCCATGTTGAATCTTTCGTACACTACTTTTAACACTTGAATATAGATAATTTATTAAATGGCGATCTTACTCGTGTTAATTGTGTAAGCATGTGCGGCTTACAGCTGTTTCGGTGCTTCTTCACACCATCCTCAGAGCCTACTAGATCTCGGCGTCATCTCGAACTTCGCTGCCTGTTGTGTGGGTGCGTTCGATTGTTGAAAAGTGTTGAAATGTGGTGTCAAATAGTGTGTGTGTTCTGAAATTGATCTGTGTGTTGAGAATTTGATCAGGGTGTGTTTTAGTGTGTCTGTATATTTCATATTTTTCTAGTGTGTTGATTTTTTGGTTTTTGGGTTGTATGTGTAGGATTTCCAGTTCTGTATTTCTGTTGTTGTATGTGTGGTTAACATTAGTTATGTGTTCGGCGTATGTAGATGAATTCTGTCCTCTGGTTATTGGTTTAATGTGTTCTTTGTATCGAGTTTGGAATCATCTGCCTGTCTGTCCAATGTAGAAACTGTCGCAACTATTGCATGTGAGTTTGTATACGCCTGTGTGGTTGTATTTATTTGTTTGTGTATTGAGATGTCTTTTTAGTGTGTTTTCTGTTCTGTATGCTATGTTGTACTTCTGTTTTCTGAATGAAGATGCGATCTTGTGTGTGTTTTTGTTTTCGTATGTTAGTGTGATGTATTTCTTGTGTTCTTGTGTTTGTGTTGTGTTTTGCGTGTTTTTGTGTTTGTTAAGTTTTTGTTTTGTCTTCCTTATGATGTTGTCTATTATGTTTGGATTGTAAATGTTTTCTTTGCTATGTATTTGATTGTGTTTACTTCTTCATTGTAGTGTTGTTGGCTCATGAGTATGTTGACTAATCTGTGTACCATTGCCCTGAATGCAGCATGTTTGTGTTGTGTGGGGTGATTAGATGTGTTGTGTAAGTGTGTGGTGGTTGTGGTTGCTTTTCTGTATATTTTGAAGGTGTGTTTGTTGTCAACTTTTGTTATGGTGATGTCTAGGAAATTTATGGAGTTATTGTTTTCGAGTACCAATGTGTATTGGAGTTTTGGGTGTATTTTGTTTATGTATTGGTGTAGTTTGTGTATTTGTCGTTTGTTTCCTTTGTATAGTATGAGTATGTCGTCTACGTATCTGTGCTGTGGTTATGTTTGTTTTAGTATCTGTAATGTGTCTTGTATCGGATTTTTCGATAACACTAACTTATACACTAACATACCGCATTGACTCTTGTACGCCTAAGTCTTCTGGCTTGTTTTGGTAACTATCTCTTTTAAATAAATCTGTAAGAAGAAATGTAGGAGACCTTGAGAACCATTCAACACTTTTCTCTTTTGCCAATCTATCCTCCTGGAAACTCTTGATTCGGATACAAGTTTATCAATTCCCTTCCCAAATTTGTTGCGGTACCAAATTGCTGGAACCAGACATCTTCCACACAAAACGAAATGAAGCACTTTTTCACCACTTCTAAATTTGTTCTACTAAACGTATTTAATTAAGGGATATACATTTTTTTATTTTGTTAATGTAGAATAACAAATATATCTTTGTGGACCTAATTCCTAGAAAAAAAATAGATAACCATTCTTGGACCCTCTACCTATCACCTTAGTGAATCAGCATTAGAATTTCAACTCTCTGCATTTCTTCAAGAGTTCCCGTGTTGAACATTTTCAGAGATACTTGAGAAAGAAAGAACCATTGCTATTTAGCTGCTTTCGATTGGCTTCTGCACATGATTACCGCATTTATAGCCATCTTTGTTCTCAGAATTACAAACTGATATTCAGATGCAGTTCTCGTTTTAATTATTATTATGTAAATAGTACATTCTTTAGCAGATCGATTAGAAAGTTTAAAAACACTGTTCTACAAACATGAGCAAAATTTGTTGGTTTATGAAAATAATCTTATACACTGTATTTTATAATAAAAGTAAAATTAAAAAATTTGTAAATAAAGCTCCAAGAATAGTCATTAAAATACAAGGATTAAAAATAGCATATTATTCTGCGAATAGGGATGTTTGTGATTCGAGTCTGCAGACCGAGGGAAGGAAACCCTAAACATAAAGTAAAATCATTTTGAACATGCTAGTGGTATAGTATTTATTTACATAGTCGTTTTTTATTGGGTTATTTTACGACGCTGTATCAGAATCTAGGTTATTTAGCGTCTGAATGAAATGAAGGTGATAATGCCGGTGAAATGAGTCCGGGGTCCAGCACCCAAAGTTACCCAGCATTTGCTCGTATTGGGTTGAGGGAAAACCCCGGAAAAAACCTCAACCAGGTAACTTGGCCCGACCGGGATTCGAACCCGGGCCACTTGGTTTCGCGGCCATACGCGCTGACGGTTATTCCACAGGTGTGGACTAGATATTCGTTCATACGTGTTGACGTAGAGAGAATTTCACCGGTTTTTCCAATGCAACATCAAAACGGATGATGGCACAGCTCAGTAGAAGAGTACCAGGCTGTAGACCGAGAGATCACCGTTTCAAATCTGCGTATCATTTTTTTTATAATTACATTTAATTCTTAATTGCTTGATATAGTTGTCAAAAAATTAAATCTTGAAGCAACTGATTTAATTTGTTTACATTTCTTAACCAAGTTGGTCATTTTTTAAATCGATCTGGCATTGTTTGAACTGCTTTGGTAATTTGTTATATTAGGTTGGAAACAAATGACAATAGATGCAAACACTTGAATATCAGTGCTAACAATACTTTTCGCACTAATGTTAAAATTAAGCCTACTCTTCGCACGCTATCTTACAATAATTAGTTATTGAACAAATTTGCTTTAGGGTAAAAAATCTAATTTCAGGAATTAATATCTAAAAATGTATTATAAACAGTTTATTCCGAAAAGTGTACAACATGTCATTATTTAGTGACAGGGTAAGTGTAACTATTGTGGGACTCATTTCATTATATGCTGCGTAGCTTTACGTAGAACTATAACAATATAATAATGATAATAATAATAATAATAATAATAATGGTTTATTTAACCTGGCAGAGTTAAGGCCATATGGCCTCCTCTATGTGTGGATGGTGTGATGAATGAAAAAAGGAGAACTTGGGAATAAAATAAAATAAGGAAACGGAAGGAGGATAAGGGGAATAAAAGGAGAACAATGAGAATACAAAGGGAATAAAGGGAATGTATGTAGAGCAAATGGAAAGTAAGACGAAAAAGGGGATGACATGGAAAACAAAGGAAAGAAACTGAAAACATAGTGAAGAGGATGAGAACAAAGGAAAGAAAGAAGAACAAAGAAAAAGCAAGGAGAACGAGGAAAAAGCAAAGAGAACAAGGGTAAGCAAGGAGAAGAAGTAAACGGAAGGAGAACAAAGTAAACGAACAAGAGAAAAGCAAGGAGAACAAGCGAAGACAATGAATACAAGGAGAAGAAGGATAAGGTTAGAAGATCATGGGGTCCACACCTGTGGAGTAACGGTCAGCGCGTCTGGCCCGAAACCAGATGGCCCGGGTTCGAATCCCGGTCGGGGCAAGTTATCTGGTTGAGGTTTTTTCCGGGGTTTTCCCTCAACCCAATACAAGCAAATGCTGGGTAACTTTCGGTGCTGGACCCCGGACTAATTTCACCGGCATTATCACCTTCATTTCATTCAGACGCTAAATAACCTAGATGTTGATACAGCGTCGTAAAATAACTCAATGAAAGAAATAAAGGATCATGGGCAAGACAAGGAAAACAAAAGGAATACAAAGAGAACATGGAGATGGTAAGGAGGATATGAAGAAGAAAGGAGGAGCAACGCAAAACACGGGGAACAAGGACAATACAAGGGAAGTACTCGAAACTGACGGAGAACAAGTGAAATAAAAAGAACGAGTGAAATACAAGGGAAACGAGGGGAAGACAAGTTCAACGGGAACAGAAGGAGAATAAAGGGACTGGAAGTAGAACAAAAGGAAGAAAATAAGAAAAAGGAAAAAATAAAAAGGGAACACACAAAGCGAAAATGGAAAGACAAAGATAACAAGGGAAATACAATGAGAACAGAAGGAAAAAAGAGGAAAGTGGGAGGTGCATCCTTATGTGACGTTCAGTTTTCAACTTACCCAATGTGGAGGAAAAAATCGTCTTTCTGAGTCAAAACTAAACTTAAGCGCTCCCATAAACAGTGTTCACTGCGGAAATTGGTAGTCTCGTTATTTATGACTGATCAGTAAGCCTATAAATTCGTTGAAATTCATAAGATGTAGTTGTAATGTTTGGAATAGATGAAGAGGACTATGGGGATTAAGGCAGATTCCTATGAAGCAACTTAGGCAACTTAAGAATAATTTACGCCTATTTTAAAGCACGTTGATCGTATTTGGCCCCATTATCGCTTCGTGAATTGAGTTGCGGGGATGCCTATGGCATAAGGCTACTTTAGAAGAGTGGTGTTTGCTGTGTGGTTGGGAAGCCTGGAGGTAATGGCGGGACATGACGGAATAATTTAGTGTGGTTTTCTGCTGTACTCCTCGTTCCTCATATTCCCACGAGGCTCCGCGCTGCAACTAGCCCATTGGCGGCCCTCGAGTTTAGGGGTCTACCGCCGTGCAGGTCGGGTTGTGGGCCCGTCACATCAATCCAAAACTCTCCGAAATACTCCCACAGCGGCCCCTACGACGTCACTAATATTTCCAACAAGTCCTTACAGACGGACATGAAAATTTGCGGAAATTGCAAACCACTACGCTTGAGAACTTACATGTATTCCTAAATTAAATTCTGCTCTTAAATAAAACAGCAATAATAATAGTATTATTTAAAAAAAAATAATAATAATAATAATAATTATTATTATTATGATTATTATTATGATTATTTTATTCACAAAGGCGTCATTATCCCCTTTAGAAGGAAGCATTTTGAAGCCTATTTCACATCTTCAAAATTTCTTCCTGTAAATACAGTACTGTTTTTGAAGAGTGGAACACCCAGAAAGAATGGTCCGAACGAATCCAGACTAGGGAGATATGTAGAACTATCTACTACCAATAATTGATTACGTTTCCAGAGAGATGGCATACACATAGACCCAAAAATGACGTCTCTTGTGTCACCAGCAAGGTCAGTGTTATGCATTTCTCATTCAGTGCGGAGCTTCCAAACGAAGTGGAAACGTGAAAGCTAGTGCAGTATGCCTCGTCGACGTGGAAGGGCGCAATATCAGCACGTGACTGAGTTCAAACGGGGCAGAATAGTTGGTCTCCGGGAAGCAGGTTTGTCATACCGTAACATTTCGCCTCGTACAGAGCATCTTGCTATGACAATGATTCGTGTGTGGAACCAGTGGATAGAAGAGGGTCGTACGCAGACACGAGCGGGTACTGGGCCACGTAATATGAGCACAGCACGAGATGACTGCCATCTTGTCCGCATGGCCGTGACGGACCGTACAACTTCATCCACAGTGTTGAGCAGACGTTGGAGTACTGCAACTAATGTGGACCTGTCTGCGTCAACGGTTCGTCGCCGTCTTTTGAGTGCTGGACTAGTGGCTCGCATGCCGTTGCGTCGGTTCCATTGACCAGAAACCACCAACGCTTCAGACTGCAATGGTGACATGAACGCCGTTAATGGCGTGACGAGTGGTAAAATGTAGTGTTTTCGGACGAGTCCCGCTTCAACTTGTCCTACAATGGTGGCCGCATACGTGTTAGAGGTTACCGTGGTGAACACAATCTGAGAGCCTGCATTGTTTAACGGCATAGCAGACAAGTACCTAGTGTGATGGTTTGGGGCGCCATTGGATACATTATGAGATCTCGCCTCCTACGTATTCAGGGCAATCTGAACAGAAACCGCCACATTAGGGAGGTTTCAGAGCCCGAGGTACTGCCCCTCCTTCAGTCAACTCCACATGCCATATTTTTCAGTAGGACAATGCACGGCCACATGTGGCGAGGATTATGCAAGCCTTTTTGGAAGAACGATGGGTATCACTGCTTTCCTGGCATGCACGATCGCCAGACATGTCTCCCATTGAACATGTCTGGGATATGATTGGTCAGCAACATGAGCGTCATGGTCCTCCAGCACCCACTCTTGACGCTTTGTGGACTCACATACAAACTGCATGGAGGGAGATTCCCCAGGAACATATCCAGGCGCTCTTTGATTCCATGCCATGAAGCTTAGAGGCTCTGACTGCAGCGCATGGAGGCTTCACTCCATTTTGAAATCTCTTGGTTACAGATCAGGTACAGTTCTATAATTCTAATCATTTGTGTATTGTCATCCACCTAATCTGCGGTATCAATTTCATTTTAGTCACATGTATCCTTCTTGGTGTTGCAATTTCCACAAAAATTATATATCCTGAATTTCTAGGTGTTTTATGAATGACAGGATTACATTTCAAAATCATATTTAATAATTTCCAACTGACATGTGAAGAATATCTATCTAATTATTTTTACATTACTGAAGAATTTGTACATATTGTAATTCTTGAATTCATTGCACATATATTGAGTATTTTACGGACCAAAGTGGATATTTAATTTCTATTATTTCCAATCCTTTAATACCGGTATTACCAGATTTGAGTGAATTTTTCTCTTGTTTATGTTATAAATGAGTAGTTAATATTACATTTTCTGCATTCTTGTACCTTTTTCTTTCGCTAATGGCCACCAATATGAAGTCAGTTGTTCATACTAATTTACCGACAGAATCATTGTCCAGAATGTGCCATAGGAGACTGTTCTACACTACACCCATGATAATATAAGATGATGGTGGAGATTTGTTGCAATACCACAGTGAAAAGTTTTTCCAATGTAAGCTATAAATGAGGGGTACATCGTGGATCGAACCTGGGTCCATAGGATTATAAGTCCAGCGCTATTCTCATAAATTCCCCCAACGAATTTTTCTTCCCATTGACATAATGTTGCCATACCATTAACTTGAGGTAGCTTCTGATAACAACTACGATTTCATTTCTGTTAATTAATATGTTTGTCTGCTGTCAATATTATGTCGTATATTGTCTTAGATGTAGGAGTCATGTCGTCTACGAGAATCTCACTCTGTGTTTGCCCACTATTATGTTAGAAAGCGAGAAAATCTTTAGGAAAAATGTTGACAATGTACTCAACTTCAGAGCTAGTAAAAGGAAATATATTGGAAGGTATATATACCAATTCGTGTACTGCCTGCATGATGGAAGCTGTTTCATTTTATTTTCTAAATTACAAATAAATAAAGAACTCTCTTCTTACCCTTATGCAAAACTATGAATTTTTAAATGACATTCGTAATTATTAGGGGATGGATTCATATACATTGAAAAACAGAAAAACACACATTCACTTATGCACTAAAAGACCAGGATATACGCAATAAACAAAATATGCAATGTTAAAATGAAAAAAGGGTTAATTTATTTTAAGCAATTTACTATTATACCCATAGATGGTTTTTCTGTTATAGAAACGAATACTGAAACACCGTAACATTATGAAAGGTACGTGTACTTCAACCGAATGCTTCAGCAGTACACTTCTGGCACATTGTTCGTTAGGCATCGTTTTGAAACTAATTCAAAATTAATAACTTTACTGCGGCTAAGCAATTCTAAAGTACAATACACTCTAAACCCTGTCGAAAAATGTCTATATTATTGTTGTTAGGCGACGAAATTGGAGTTCAGTGAGAGCAAAAATTCTGTCAACTCTTCCTATAATTTCCTCCTCATATTATATTGCAGCGTTCTTGTGACAATAGTCGAAATCTTTTGGAATTACGACGATAAGGCGGCTTCTTGTTCTTTTAATATCAACTTTCATACATCATCACTTCCCAATATTATACATTTTAATAGAGCCAGCAATACATTTAATTATTTAATGCTTTATTAATTGCCAAAGAATTGTCCACAATGAAACCGGCAACAGTACACTTTCTGCAACAAATAACAAATTAGTGCTGTAATATGTTTCAATATCTGCGTTTCTTCTGCATTGCATTTTCCGATTTTGTTATTCTTAATCAGGGTTTAAGCATCACAATTGTAAAAACAAATGAAAGATATGCGTTTATATTCGCTAAGAGCTTAAATGCATTAATCTCTCTCTCTCTCTCTCTCTCTCTCTCTATATATATATATATATATATATATATATATATATATATACATATACTATAAATCTTGATCTTCGATTGCAAATAACTTAAAATCCATTCAAACATGGTAGTATATAAGTTGCAACTAATGAATAAAACACGCAAACATACTAAAATCCACATCTTATGATTAATACACTATTTTAATAGTTTAACATAAAATCAAGACGAAAGGAAGGGAGAAAGAAAGAAAGGAAGGAAGAATGAATCTAAAATCACCTTATTATATTTATTACAACTTTTGTCTAACGACGAAGGAATAAATAATATAGGCCTATTATTTACGTTCGTAAAATATTCTGTTGCAATTACAACGAATGATTAAAGATAAAATTCAGTGCCTAGATGCTATCTGCAAAACAAGTTATTCTTCAATGTATGTTATTATTAGGAACAAGGAAACGAATACTGCTAACGTACTATATATGAGTCCACAAATACAGTTAGTATGCTTATAATTGGAAATAAACGGAAGAACATTCTTGAAACCTAGTAAATATATATGACGCTAGAGGCTGTACATATCTCGGATTTTATCTCTGCCGGTGAATGGCAGTTGGAATTCGAGAGTTTGTCATGGTTGAGGGCGTTGAGTATTAATACAGCAAAACAAAAGACATCTGGTCGCCTTGCTCCCAACGAAACTGTTTTCCTGTTAGTAATGTGTGTGTGTCGGAAATCGATTCGGATCTGCAATATTGCCAGAGTTATTATCATCATCATCATCATCATCATCATCATCATCATCATCATCATCATCATCATCATCATCATCATCATCATCATCATCACAGTGTTATAGAAACCTAGCTTATAGTACTTAGTGCTTTAGTTTCGTAATTACTAATAGTTCAAAATGTTATAAATTGTGTACTGGTAGTGATTTTAATTTCCAATTTTTCACCAATCATGTCCAAAGTTGAAAACAAACAACTGAGTGCTCAAAGTCGGGAGCTGGTGGCTAATATATTAAAGTTTGTGAAGAATGAAGCAGATCGTGGTGAATTCAATATTCCTGTCGCTAAATCACAACAGAGGACAGCGCCTGCCACGGACATATCAGAAAGAACTGTGCGTGTGATAAAACAAGAACTATTCGCCACTGAGAAAGCGGAAGCCAGTTCGATAAAAAATCGCGAACGTCGTAAGACTGTTACGAACTTGGAGGAAGAGCAAGACAGTGATGCTGAGGATTGAGTTGAACATTTGCAATAATCCTGAAAGAAGACGTACAGGTAGGGGAACATGGGGCAGGACGGGGTAGTTAATGTTTGAATGCTTTTATTTGGTATCAAATAATATAAATGTATGGGTTTTATGACATATATGCTTCTATTACACTGTAACCAAGTAAAAAAATATGCACTTCGAGTGAAATCCGGTCATTATAAGCTTAAAATAAATTTGTTTTTCGAAATGTGTGTTTTGCCCCGTTCTGCCCCACGTATGGGGCAAAATGGGGTATCTATTTGTTGTAATAATTAAATGGCAAAAGTGACAAAAATTAGACACTGAAAGTGTGAATACTACAGCATTTTACAAGTTTACTTGAGAAAAAGTCGTTCGCAAAATACGCAAATGTGCGAGACATCCTCGTCTTCACTGTCTACTCCTGCGCAACAATTGTGAGCCCATTTCAGACATGATACGCATCTAATCCAACCTTCTTCTGACAAACAACAGAACGAACAACCCATTACAGGAGATGAAATTTAATTAAATATGACGTGGGGCAGGACGTGGTATTGCCCTGTTTTGCCTCACCCTGTTTTGCCCCACAGTCACAATTTCTGAGTTATGAGGTATTGGCAGGAAAAATAACGCACGAGATTTAAGAAAGTTTCGGAATTAAAAGCCAGGTAACCACTCTATAATATTTCATTAAAACAGATTACCTAAATAAATCTCATTTCTACTTACGTGTGACAAGAGAATACTTTAAAGTTGCAAATGAATTATACAATTTGATGCAGCAACCGAATAACATACAACAGATACAAGGAATGGCAGTAAGTATTGTGTGATGATATATTTACATCAGTTGACGAAGTTCTAAAAAAAAATTCGGTACATTGCACCACTTGTTGGGAAGATAGAGGCTATACCCCGTCCTGCCCCCCCCCTTCTCCGTCCTGCCCCCCTTCCCCGTCCTGCCCCATATTCCCCTATGCTTCACTGCATTTTATTTATTTAGTAGGCCTACAATGAGTAATTTTCATATAGCGAAAACCGTACTAAAGGTTCGTAACGTTGAGCTCTTATACAATTAATGTTAAAATAATTGTAAAAATACTTGGGTACTCAGGGTTAAGCATTTGTGCGAACACTAGTACAATCGCTGCTTTCTCTCTTCCTCTCTACCGCAAACAGGCAGAGATAAAATCCGAGATCTGTACGTTTGACGAATTTTTAGTATTGTTCACACTATTACGAAGGAGACGTCACAGAGAGAGTGAAGTGGGTTAAATTTGTCCTTATGCCTTGACTTATAAATATATGCGACATCACAGAAACGTAACCATGTCAATCAGGTACTATCATCGTGTGATAGATGAAAGAAACTCACTGTCCGACATTACCTGATGTCCGATACTACCCGACTCTCCCCTATATATTAAATTCAAATATTTAATCGATAAAATATTTTGATTGATAAAGAGCACTAATATATATATGTTCTGGGGGCCTGTCCACACGGTGAACTTCTACCAAATACGCGGCATCATACAGTAAGATCTAGGGGAAGGTTGCTATCAATGGGTCACTTAAAAAAAATCTTATATAATATCGTCGGATGAAGTAATATTTATTTCCGTTTTCAAGTAAACTTAACTATTGCCTTCTGTATTTCACTACGCTACAAATAGAAGTTATAAGTATTCGATGTTAATGAAATATTTTGGAAAATAAAGATAAGCATCATCGGCCCAATGAAGGAGACTGGTTTCCTTCGTTGGGTCAGGCAGTTTCCATGAATGGGCTGCAGAATAATATTGTTAAATAACAACCCACATCTAAATAAATGCCAATACACAATATCTTCGGCATTAATAGGAGTATTGTGTTGGCATATGGACCCACAGAACATGTATTCGATCCCAAGCAAGACCACTAGGGCACTTTAAAAACCTTCAGATATTTCATTAACACAAGAAAACGAAATACATCATTATTAGTTTCTAATCAGGCTAAGACCTTCAGCATTTCTATCTCAAATGATTTACGATTTTACAGAAATAAAAATAAAATACTTTAGGCCCTACTTGTTCTATAGTGCGATTAAACAAAACTAAAATATTTCAAAATAACCATAGTTTAAGGGCTAATCAAACAAAACAACAATTTATATACACTGGAAACAAAACATATCAAGACAATTTAATACCATTATTTAACTCTTAACTTTAAACTCTATCCTTCTTCTCTCGTTGGCTGACGAAATAAAAAACTGAAAAAGTTGAAAAAGAACGTGCAACGAAAACCATGAATTCAGTTTTGTTTATAGCAGCTAAGATGATACAAAACATAACTTTTATAAAATATTGTCACAATTTAGTCACAGTTTTCGCAATAGAACACTTTGGCTCCTTTTGTAACACCAGCACAATTCTGATGAACCCACTCGTTACATGACAACCAGTGAATCATATCTTCTTTTATGTCATTGCAACAGATGCCACAATACCATGACTCCTTGTTAGAATTACATCTCGTTGAACCATTTGAAGAAAACGAGAGTTTGGTTTGAGCTGACTTCTCTAGTGCAGAATGTTCAAGACGTTTCCTTTTAGTTGTTTGCTTTTTACCTCTTCCAGTCCCTGCTTGTACGGACTACTTGTGATCATTATCATTTTCTGAGCTTTATTTGCACTTCTTTGGAGAGAAATTTTGTTTCATATAGGAGAGATTTCACCCAAGGAAACTTGCAATTTTGGTACCAATGTTCCTGCATCAGCTGGAAGAGATTCTAAACTACCTTAATTTCCAGATGCTATTGCTCCCTTTTTCTGGAATCTTGGTATTTGGCGTATTTGGTTCTGGAATTTCTTCATTTACAAGCTCAATTGTACAAGCTTCCATAACGAGAACATCATTGGTTTCAAACTGTATCGGTGCCACAAAATGCCAATTTTGGAACACATCCCTATTGACTCGTCAAACTCCTATTTTTGCAAATCCATTCACTGCAGTCCCTATTGTTGACGCCAGCCCATACGCTTTACCAGACAGTCGTGAATTATGAACATGAGTAACAACTTCAGGTTTGCTTATTCAAATGCTTAAAACACGACACGTCCGGTGACTGCAACCTATGAGCAGTGTGTCCTGGAAGTGCCAGCATGATGACTCCATTCTCTAGAGCAATATCTAGAGCACAGAGATTTCTGGTGTGAGTTGAATGTCCATCGGGAAGAAGAAAAACTTCTCTTTCCTTTGAAGGAAGGACAATGTCGATGAAATGCTTTAACTACCTCACAAATACTGTACATCTTTGTTAATGTATCCACTTTCAGGACTATAAGCAAAAACTGTTCCAGGTGGAGCTCCATTTTCTAACCTTTCCCCAGAACGCGAACGTTTGTAGATGATCGGTGGTGGAACATATTGACACGCAGCACTTGTGCAGCAAATTGGAGTAGTAGTGGAACCTCTTTCTCCACTGCTCTTTTACCTTTGAAGGCGAGCACCTTTCTAGGTTTCTTTTACACAGTTGATAAATCAATCTCAACAACGTTGAATACTCGCGTTGAATCGAGTTGGTTTACATCAACAATTTTCTGCAAGGTGTCAAAAAAGTGCCTTACGATTTCTTTATCAAACCCCTTAGCTCGAGCAAAAGAGGTCGACTCTGTTTGACGCAAGTTAAGTTGAGGATGTCTCCTTTTAAACGCATAATACCACATGTTTCCGGCATTCTCTTTTCTTTACTGAATCTATTAAGGATTTCGTTCCTTTCTGCTATATCAAATGCTAGCAAGCGCCGTTCTCTGGGTGTAATACCAACATTAATTCCTCAGAGAAATGTGCAACACGTTCATTTTCCACTTCTGAGGGAAGATTAACTATGCCATCTATAATTTTTGTTATGTTCAACAGCAAAATAATTCTTGCCCGCTAAATGTCTTTGTAATGTTACCCTGGGCACACTATATTATGTTCTGGCAGCCTCATTGACACTCATGTCACCATTTCGTACTGCAGCTAAAGCACGACTCATATCATCTTCCTGCCACTGACCTTATTTCATTTTTGACGGCATTTAGAAAGAAAACATATATATTTATAATATATGAATATATAACTAATCATTCGTTTACATTATACACGTATTAAATCAGCTAGCACGGCTCTTTATTAACTAATTCGAAACAGTACTTACGAAAGTGCGCGCGGGTACGGTTTCCATCATTGGGCCACTAGCCCATTCATAGCAACTCGAAGTGGCTCATTGAAGGCAACTAGTACTGCATCGTTTAACATGATCCTGTCTCCGTTCATATTAACTAAATTTATAATGTAAATATGACTAAATAACGATCATTCATCGTACTTTCAGACACTGTCTGTAGAAATTTATAAAGTATTAATATTTGACAGAAATGCTTCCTTCATTACATTAGTAAATTAGAAGAATAACGTGAAAATATTACCTTCTTTCACTGCTGCTTTGGGTCTGCGTCGAGCAACTCGCAACTAATTTATCGACACTTTGGCAACCCGAAGTACACTAAACAGCAACCAGAGTGTGCCTAGTTTCAATACATATGGAGATATCGAGCCGTCCCAACGAAGGAACCGGCCCATTGATAGCAACCTTACCCTATAATAGCAACTGCCTTAAGGATCAAAGATTATTCAGTATATGAAGAAGTACACGGCATATCCAGCGAGGGAAGTAATCGAATAATCGACATAATTGCATTTAAACCTCCCTCTCTTGAAGGTTACATCCTAGACCCTACTGTGAGATTCGAATCGCAAGAACACCCGCCAGAAGAAGTACACGAGGAAGAAAGGAATATTTATGAACCTTCCATCAGTTTTTATAAGGACAAATACCATCTGGATTCCATCGTCAATATGGGACTAATGATAGGAGCCCTTGGGACCATACCCCGGTTCCTAGTCGACTTCTGTAAATGTTTTGGCCTGCATAAAAATATTTTAAGAGATCTAACAATTGCAGCACTCAAAGGCTCAATAGCTATTTTCAGGCATCATACATATGGACCATGACTAATTCGCATCTCCTTGACGTTACTTCGTTTAATATCATGTGTTTCAATATTATTCAAATTGTTATTTTTCACTCTAACAACAATGTATCACTAGGCCTCAAGGCATTTACTCTATTGTATCATGGTACTCTTTGTCGATGACAACCTGTAGTGGTTACAGGAAAAAATTAAATAATAATAATAATAATAATAATAATAATAATAATAATAATAATAATAATAATAATAATATATATATATACATATAGGAGGCTATTCTTGAAAAAGTCAGATTTGTTTGGAAAAGATAATTATCATAATCATAAATGCTATGCTAAAATTTCTGGTGAGCTCATTATTAAAAAAAAATACACGCCTCCGCTTGTATAAAATCTTGGCGAGACTATTTATTCTATATTACAGCAGTGCGATTTGGATTCTTCCAAGATATTATAAAAATCGGATTACTGCCAGTGTGAAATGAAATTCATGTGCCGCACAGCAGGTTATATAAAATAGGATATGAAAAGAAATAAAGATTTCTTGAAGAAGCTCTAAATGGAACCTGTTTTGGATCACATACATCAATATGGAACCAATTGGCTTCAACATGTAAATCGAATGTCAAACAACAGAATACCAAAAGCAATCCTGAATTATAATTCAACAGAAAACAAGGTCGTTAGGACGTCCTAAGAAACAGTAAAAAGAAAACTTTGGTAGACCGTAACAGTTCTTAAAGGACTACAACCTGTGAGGAGGAAAAGGAGGGGAATGAAGATAAAAAAAAATATATTTTTTTTTTTGTTCGCATAAATTTCAGTTTTAAATTTCTGATATCTGTCATAAATAAATTGGTTCTGTTTTCGTTGAGGATAACAAAGTGTTTGTAGTGTTGTATTATGCGATCCACCCTTGAGCAGTAGCAAACAGGGTTTGAGATAATCCAGCGTACGAGATGAATGGTATAAAATGCCTACCACTGCGCTCCAGTATTGGCAGTTACACTCGTATTTATTAACACATTGTTACAAGCAGTCCTAAGTCTACACAATGGGAAAGAAAATAATTTTTGTACTAGGATGGAACTTTGACCACAACTAAAAATTTTAGGACCTGCACTTGGATTAATACCTAAAATTTCTCGGGCCGTACCTGGACTAGAACAGATTCTGTTCCGCTTATGGACATCCCCAGTATACAGGCCTAGCAGTATTATTAGTGACAATACAAGTTGACTTATTATACTTGTAAGGATTATTGCAAAGAATAAGCTGCTACGAAATTCAAACATTTTAACGTGATTTATGATCCTCGGGTATACATAGAAGCCTTTAAAATCCACCTTGTCGGCTACACATTTTTAATAATATGTTCGTGAGCCTCAAAAAGGCTACTGAGTAATGATAGTGAATCACACCGACCGGTACGTGAGATTTCTGGTGGATTAAGCAACCAGAGAAAATTATTCCTTCGAGTACTTCGAATTTCAGCCATTCTTGTTTTATAATTTCATCATTAATCCTGTTCTGAATACGAAATACAGTGTTTACTTTAAATTTAAGTAGCGTACAGAAAAATGGATCAGACTGAATTTAAATATACCGGATATGCACAAACTTACGCCAGATTTATATTCATGCAAGCATACCTCGTGTAGTACAAGGATTAGTATCATTAGTATTATCGTTATTATTTCATGAAGCTGTTGTTGAGCATGAGTACTGTGCCATGGTTGTGGTTATGATTCGTTTCAAGTAAACATGGTGTTGAAATAAATAAATAAATAAATAAATAAATAAATAAGTAAATAAATAAATAAATAAATAAATAAATAAATAAATAAATAAATAAATAAATAAATAAATAAATAAATAAATAAATAATAAGTAAGTAAATAAATACTTTTTGCATTCAAAGTCCGGCATGGGTATTTACACATTCCAGTGATCACATAAAGTAAACTCATTCTGAAAACTGTCTTTGCAAATCATAACCATCAGCATTATTGTTGCTATAATTGTGATTATTATTATCTTTGTCAGTATCATCACCAACACCATAGTTTTCGTCGTCTTCCTCATCAACATCTTCATCGTCATCGTCATTGTTATCATAATTATTGCCTTTGTCATTTTCATCAGTTTTATCATCAGCATTAACATCGTCGTCATTACCAACAAATTCAAGATCATCATTATCATTGCCGTCGTTTTTCATCATTATATTCACCATGACGTCTAAGGATAATATAATTTTAGGAAAATGACTGTATGCATTAATCTTTTTCTGGAAGTGGCACAAACTGGTTATTCGACAGGCGAAGTAAGCGTAGAGTGAGTGCGGAGTACTGCTTTAATTAAACAGAGTTGTAAAGTTTCTGTTACATTGGTACCAACTTGTCTGCTTAGTGCGTTTATTTGTGGTAGCAACAGGGAGTAGTGACGATGAAGGGGAGTTATTTAAACATCTGTACTTTGCAGCGCGTTCCGAGAAATGTATTCGAAAACAACTTTAAAACTTGCAGAGCTCAAAGATGCAACACAAAATTTACTTAAACCGAGGATAACAACAAGTCTTCATTTCGTATTCCGGGAGCATACTGCCCTACTTCACAGAGAGTTTTGTCCTTCTAAACAATTCTTCTAACAAGTTTGTATAAGCACAAGGCGTCCTCGGCTCCCAAAGCACAGAGAATTTCAACAAATTTAATACCAGACGAAACTTACAACCATTCCACATTAGTACAAAAGACTCTAGGTACAAATATTTCACGTCTCATTCCTAATTGAGAAAGTCATTCTGTGGTCGATATGAAAGGTATATGCTCGCGTTTCACTGGCATTACCATTATAAATATTTCCATCATCCTCGTTTTCATTTTCAATTGCCGTAAGCGGTCATGATGGCTTTTCACTCAATTGCCGTCGCTATTGCAATTATTTAAAAACAAAAAGTCGTCGTTAGTCTTTTGTTACATTAGTAAACATATGATCAACATAATCGTTGGGAGCGAATGGTATCATCGCCACCATCGTCCTATTATTCTAACTTCCAAAACACATTTCGGTACTGTTATAATTATCGAGGAGACGCCGTTATAAAATCGCATAACTGTCATCGAAGTTGAAATGTACTAATCGTCGTCACCGTGATAGCTATTTATCGTTGTTACGTAGTCGTCATATTAATCACCACAATCGTCAACTAATTGTAATCATCATAATTAATTTTGTCATTATTATTTAATCGCTATCACTCTCTTCAAACAATCATCGTCACCATGATTGTTTTAAAGGTGTTCAAAAAAGACTGTAATATTTTGACAGGATGTAATATTCATAAAAACAAAAAATCTAATAAATGTGGGTCCTAAAATTATTATCTTTGAAGAAACGAGGACTGTGACATTGATGTTGTTACAACTATATATTAATGTGAGTCAAGTAAAAAGATTTTTAAAAACCCTAACAAACATGGGTACTAAAATTAATATCTTAGAGGAAACAAGAAATGTGTGTATTATTGGTATTGTAACATCTATCTTCTAATGTGAGTTAAGGTAAAATGATTCTAATATTTTGGGAGAAGGTAATATTCAGAAAAACAAGAAAAAAAAGTCTCATAAACTTGTGTTCTAAATTAATATATTTGAAGAAATAAGGACTGTGAAATTATTACTGTAACAGTTATCTTCTAATGTGAGTTTAGGAAAAGATTTTAATAATATGAGAGGAATTAATATTCATTAAATTAAGAAAAAAACCATAAACATACATTCTAAAATTAATAACTTTGAAGAAATAAGGACAGTGAAATTGGTATTGTGACAATAATTATCTTCTAATGTGAGTTAAGGAAAATATTTTAATAATTTGAGAGGAATTAATATTCATTAAATCAAGAAAAGAGCCATAAATATACATTCTAAAATTAATAACTTTGAAGAACTAAGGACAGTGAAATTGGTATTTTAACAACTATTTTCTAATGTGAATTAAGAAAAAATGTTATTAATTTAGACGGGTAATATTCATAGAAACTGGGAAAAAAGTTTAATAATCATGGATCCTAAATTAATAAGGAGGGAAGTCATCAACGAAAAGGGAAGAAGAGAAACCAGAAGCAGCTACAAAGTGGATATTGTTCAAGATTTTCAAGATTTCGTAAACAAGTTATCTTCAAAAGCTGCTCCTTTCAATTGGCAGTTCAGAGTTTGTGTTGAATGTGTATGGCTATGTAAATTGAACATTGACATCAATTAAGATATTGATAACCTTTCTGTAATTTGTAGTGTTGCAATTTCCAAGAATATAAATTCTAAAGCATTCCTTAAAAATGTTGAAATTTCTACAAGTGATTTGAAAGATGTGTTTGACTAGAGTGATACATTAAAAACGTGATCACAACTGATTATTTTGTTATCGTGATACAGTACTAGGCAATACCGCCTAAGGTTTGGTGTTTCCCTACATACATTTACTAGGAACTACGAGTAAATATGTTCGTAAATTTATTAATAGCTTCAAACCGTCTAGTGCTCTTACCTGTGATAAGTAGGATTCGTGGATCTCCTAGCTTATAAGGTTCTTTCAATGATAGTATTGTTAACAGTACAATAATTATAAAACCAATATATCAGCAAAACCGTGGGTCGTAATTTGAAAGACAAGTAAAATTTAACATTTGTTCTCTGTTTCATAAATGAAATATTACATTGTATCTGGATGTAATGGTATAATTTGAAATATTCCTGCAAAGACAGTCTGAAAAATATTAAATATTTCTTCTCACACAACTGGAAAATAGGATAATTCTGACGTCAACGTGAGATGTTACATAACTGTAACTACTAAGTACTAAAAATGATGATACGGTTGATAATAATGATGAAAACATTCGGTTGCATTTTCCCCACTTCACCCTAATTGTAGTGTAATTCATTTATGGCGCTTTTGTGATCTTATCAGACGGTTAACGAGAGCAGCAGACTCGCAACTAAACAAAACCGTTCGCACATTATCCTACAAAATTATGTCATGGTTAAACTGTACAACCAACGAGATGGATTCAATTTTAGAGGAGAAGCCCGCAAAACAACAGCTATGACGTGGTCAAATATGGCAGCGCTGTTTTACGCGCCCTCCATCCTCATGAATGATGGATTCTGCCTCCAGTAGGAGAGAGGGTGTCAGTGGCTCGCAGGGAATGTTGTGTCCGGGGAGGTGGTAGCGATGTGGTACACCTCAGAGCATGTCGCGTCATGTGACTTCCGGCTGCCGACATGATCCTGTTCCCATACATACTCAGGTGTTACAGTCAATTGTTTTATTTCTCATATACATATTTAATCGAAAGTTGGACCGAAAGACATCTACCGGTATCGAGATTAGTAATTTCTTCATTCAAATACTTATCAAATACAACAGCTATTAGCAGATTATGAGATAATTGAAAGCAAAAGTGAAGCAATGGTTAAATGAGAAAAACGTTCTCAAGAAATAGCTACAAACACTTAACCTCATGTCACAGGATCTGTCCGGGTTCAAATATAGCTATCATCTGGGGGCTTTTTGTAATAAGAAAATTAACCTTCGACATGTGGCATGTTACATGCATTACAGCCAAATATTTCACTTTTCCTACAAAATAGCACGAATTCCAAAACCTAATGATGCTTTTTCTTGATAAGTTATTTAATGACGTCATATCTACTTGCAAAGTTATTTAGTATTTGTAGACTTACTGATATCGAGATGGGATCGAATATTTCCCGTGATATTACCTGACTTTTCCGTAATGTTAGGATAACTTTCAACAATGTTCAAACAAGATAGTCAATTCAAGCGGACTCGAACCCACGCTTGACTGCAACTTCGGGAACGAATCCAACTCGTTATTTTTTAGCTATGCCGGTGGCTAAGAATTGCTTGATAACAGTAATATTTTATTTCACTTTTCAACTCATCGTACGACGTACATAAGGTAAACTATTACAGATTCAAGCATAGTGGGTCAAGAATAATCGAATGACTATGATAAGAGAAACTGAAAGTTTCAAAGAAATTAATCTCCACGTCAATTTTTTTCCGCACAAACCTTACACAAAGTGAGCTCAGGATTATCAGTTCTTTGTACGATTTACGGATTGTCATATATGCGTACATTTAGAGCTCCTACGTTAAAGTATTTAAAGTATTTTAAGATATGAAGGAAGTAAATAATTAAAGCAACGAATTCATGAACGACAATGATGAGTCTTCTACTCCAGTCTTTACGTTTGATAAAAAGGGACCAGTGGAAAAGCCCAAAAAGAACTATACTGATCTGGGACCAAAACTATATACATTGACCTAATCACTGGCGCTTCGTTAAGGGAAATCTGAGGCGCCGCCTTCC
This sequence comes from Periplaneta americana, assembly GCF_040183065.1. Classification (NCBI taxonomy): domain Eukaryota; kingdom Metazoa; phylum Arthropoda; class Insecta; order Blattodea; family Blattidae; genus Periplaneta; species Periplaneta americana. The sequence continues at coordinate 23,538,789 of NC_091128.1, read as the reverse complement.
TGTGAAAATAATTTAAATCCCTTCTTTTCTATTTTCTTGTTCAGCAAGATATATATTTTGAGCTGTGCATATACAGTGTGTATATGCATATATATATAGGGTGTTTTAAAAGTGATAGTCAAAGAATTAGGGATGAGAAGTAGAAACGAAGAGAACAAATAAATTTGCAGTAAACACAGGTCCGCAAATTAACTGTTTACGAGATAACGCCATTTTTTCCCAGGTTGAGACCGCCAGTGAACCGAGCGTTTGGATAAAGTAAGCGACAACATTCATGATTCGTACATATGCCGCACTGTCTCCATCCAAATTCCTTCTAATAATAAGTAAGAGTCGATATCTATCTAAACAGACTAAATCGTGAACCGTGGATAGGTAGAGGAGGACTTGTTCCCAGATCACCGGATTTAAAGCCTTTGGATTTTATTTTATGGGGTTATGCAAAAAGCCTATTTTACACAAAAGACACCTGAAGTATTACGGTATTGGATTGTAGATGCTTTCCAGCAAATGAATAATGAACCAGGATTGCTCGAGCGCATTCTTGGGTATTTGCGGAGAAGACCTGCTGTGAAATTTTTCTGTTAACATGTTCATACTGTATTGTACCTCGTTAATCCACAAACTTCTCTGTTATTCAAACAATAAGTTTCATTTGTGTATGTTCAATCACATTTCTGTGGTATTGAAGCCAAAGTTATAGATTTCACTCTCTCGTAATTGATAAATAAAATAAAATTGTCAATGTTATTGTTGGAATTAGTAGTTAGTATTCAGCTGGCCCTAACCAGCACAAAATGGCATTATTTCGTGCATGGTTAATTTGCGGAACAATACTCCATGGAACGTTTTTGTTTCTCTTCGATTATACTTATCACCCCTAAGTCTTTGACCATAATGTCATTCATCAATGTGGAGCAACGGCTAGCCTTCCTAACCATGAAACGAAGTGGGCCCGGATTCAAATCCTAGTCGGGAAGTTACCTGATTGAGATATTTCCGAGGTTTTCCCTCAACCACTCGAAGCAGAATTGCTGGGTAACTTTCGGCGTTGTACCTCGGACTCATTTCGCCTTTATTAGTATCATTTTATTAATCATCTTAATAGTTTATAAGTTGACGAGGAGGATATGGGGGACGTAGTTCCAGGATCTGTCTATAGATGGCATCTGTTTCGGAGAGCTGCACTTATCCAGAGAAACCGCAGAGGCTTTAATGAGTGAACTGCGGGTGACGGGGGGAGTCTAACTCCCTCGGATAGATAGCGCATTTGTGAATCGTGGAATGGACGGCGGCATGGACTTGTGCTTGAGGATGCAGCAGATTTAGGCACATTAATTGCGAACAGATGCCATTCATTTGAGAAGGCTGCAGAATAACATCACACGCAGACGGAAGAACGGTCTCCAGTCAGAACTGGATGTTGTGGCTGAATCGATACGATGGTATCATGCAGTGAGTCATGCGGTTGAATAGCGGTCCTAAATGGACTTCAACAATCATTCCAACATAAGAAGGTTGCACAATAAGCCTAAGGCTGCCGTGTTTGCCTGCGGGCCCTCCTCCGAAGAAAAAAAATGCGGATGCCATAAAAAGTCGAGCAACGGAAAAAATTACAATGAATGTGTAGTTTTTGTGCAAATGTAATTACATTTAATTAAGGCGTAGGCCAATAATTTACGAAACAAGGCAAATATGTAACTTCAGGAATTACACTGAATGTATTTTGTGTCCAATTGGAAAATGAAAGCGCATATTAATGTGTGTACTAATGCATTTTGAAAATCAGTTGAAGGTAATAACCTATAAATAAATTATCAGTAAACATACATACCATTTAATTAAAATGTTTGTTTCAAAACTCATCATTGTAACAAACAATTTCTTGTTCTGTTTTTCTTACTTGATTTGGCTATACCTTTGAACTTTTTGAGTCTTATACTGCCTTGTCTTCTACTAGGCACAACAACTGATTCATGTATGCATCGAGTCCCTACATCTTATTTTAGGTTTATCGGAATGTCTTTTTCCCTTGGTGAGTTATCTCTCATAAACGGACGAATGTTCCATCAGCCTTTCAGTGTACATCGTTGTACTATTCTTTTCTTTTTCTCCGGGATCATTCCTCTGTGTCTTGTGTTTGGCATTGTTCTCTAAAACTTTCATTTCGTATTCTGTCGAATCTTGCAGCACTTTCATCTCATTCTTCTCGGGAATTTATTGTATTATTCCAGTAAATGTTGTTGTTTTCCCTGCATATGCTACAGTGCGTCTGATCATGGCTTAGTAATCCTGTTCATATATTTGTTTGTCTAAATTAAACTTTAAAGTGCTAAGAATTGTATTTCGCTTCTTCATTTCATTGGATTTTAATGATTTTTCAGATATTCCTAGTGTAATATACATATATAACATCCAAGTATTTAAAAATGATTACTGTTTCGAGATTTTAATTCCTAATAGCGCAAGAACTTTCTATTTATGACTAACATTTAACTTCAGTACACGTACCAAATAACGCCACCTGAACCTTTAAATCACTGTTGTTCTGGAAATAAGTTACGCACAAACACTTTAACTTTAATTTTATCTTTTAGAAAATATTAGAATGAAAATGGTGATATTATATACTGGAGAAAAATTATAACTCAAGTAGAACTCTGTATACTGGCGTTATTAGGAATAGCTTGCCCAATTAACGCCATCTATATTTATACACTTTTATTAATGAACTATTTTTCCTAACCAACACAAATTGAACTAAACTAAATTTGAATTTCTGTTAATAAAAGGTACAAAATCACTAATGAAATATTCTAAATCTGAAGCTGAAAAACCAGATGGATTAGGAAAATATGTTTTCCGGTAACTCTTTACTTAAAAAAAAGACGAGACACAGTAGAAAGTTATAAACATAAAAGCATTAACCTCAGTTATATATGAATGTTTTCTCAACAGTAAAACAAAAAAATAATTAAGAGTTTGATAAGTTATTGAACCAATATCATCACTGTGCACATTCTGGACATTTGTAAGTTGAAAGTTTTTCCTGATGTTTCCACACTAATCATGGAAATACCTCACATATTATGAATATAACAGCAATGAAAATGTTATTAAAATCTGACGACTATCGTTAAACACAACATGGCGTTAAACCGCTACTGAGTACTTGATAACATTACACGCCTGTTTCTCTAACATTTTCAAATTTTATATGTAGCAAATACTTTCTCTGCATAAAAGAATGTTTAAGGATCACGAAAATATGTTTAATATACTTATTAGTTACTCAACACACAAAAGAAAAATATTGCGTCTTATCTTGATATAAGAACAACCTTTCACTATCAACACACAACAGCAAAGTGGTGGAATATCATGTCACTCGTAAAAATCAGCGGACAGCTAGTAATTCATTTCATCACTACTTGGCAAGCGAATGCAGGCTAGGATAGTTCACTACCAAAGTCTGGTTTTGTTAACAAGAATTAATAGGCTGGCGTTAAAGATATACATGGCGTTATTTGTCTCAGGGAGAGAGAGCACACAGGGTGGTAGATATAACTCTGCGGATTGAATGGGGCAATAGAATACATGAAAATAAATAAATACATAAATAAACTAGCTATACCCGTGCGCTTCGCTGCACTTGTTAGACACAAATATAAAGTAATTATATAATTGAGGACCGTTTTCACAAAACTCAACAAACGCCACTCTAAAAATTTTACAGGAAACGTTTTTTTTTAGTTTATTTTCAGACCTTTGATGCTATAATTCTGAAAACAATTGGACATTGTTCCTCTTTCAGAGATGCATTAATTGATATGAAGTGTAACTATTATTGTTATCTTATTTTATTGGAAAAAAATATGAGAAAAGTTAAGAATTTTACAAAACTCAACACATCCACTTTTTTTTAAATGCACATACCTTAAAATGTTAAATTATTTTTCATTCGCAGCTGTAAAATCCTCATCAAAATCATAAATACGTATTTTAAAATAGTGCTGAAGTACTACTGGATTAAAAACTGCTAATTGAACACACAGAAACCTAATTTCAAGCTTTTTTTTTTTTTTTTTTTTTTTTCAAAATTTGTTATTGAGTTACAAGAACTCTTTATTTGCACGAATTAACTATTTCTATTTGTGCAATACATTACACAGATCACTGAATATCAAAATCGTGCACAATAATCTCAGTGCAATGGTTCATCATAATCCATTCTATTGTCAGAATCTTTGGCACATCCCTTTAAAACTTAACCATAAAATACCTTGCTTCCCCTCTCCGAAATACCATTATGGAAGTAAATCATTAACTTCCTCATAGCATTAGCTTTGTTTTTACTCACATGGTTCATCAGTGAAAGGTCAGATGCTTTAGACATTACAGAAGCACTTGTCTTTCTTGGTTTAAACACTTGAACTTCTATTGGTGCAGAAAAATATGTGTTTTGTACATAACACTTTACATGATTCTTACATGTTCTTGGTACGTAAGTACTCTCATCTCAGATATTTTAAATGGTAATTTGACTTTTACAATATTTTTTGTCATCGATTTTAAATCATAAGTATGCCAGTCTTTGCCCAAAACTTTTACGTCCCCAAACATTGTCATAATTTCACAATAATATGATGGCAATATGATGTGTTCATGTGTCCTCAGCTCTTTCTCTATCAATTGAAACACATGGTCCGGAGGCATATAGCTATGGTCACGGATAGGAAAGAAATGTTTAATTTCTTTAAAAACTTCAGAGCTTTCCAGACAACCAACAAGCATAGCAATCATTATGCAATTTTTATTCTGAGACTCACAAGAATCTGAAAACAATATCTAAGAGTTAAATTTCAGGATTTTTCTGTGAGTAAACATTTTTTTTCCTAAATTACCTATGTAATCCTTCAATGTCGTAATAACATACCTGTCACTTTTCTAAACGTAGCAGCACATAGGCCTACTAGGAAATCGTCTCCATTTTCACCTCTTACGAAATATAAAATAGACACAAATCTTTCTAACTTTTTGAAGTCCTTCTATGCCGTTTAGGTAGATCAACTTTCATATGTCTTAGCAAATAATTATCCTGTTCAACTTTTGTGCTATCTCTGTATAAATTGTCTCGAAAATTAATTAGACCAGTTAAGCAGAAAGAACCTGCAGCACGTTTTCTTTTTTCCTGTTCTCAATGATTACAGTCTAATTTGGATGTATGCCGTTATTTTTAGGCGCAACTGTATATTTCTTACCCTTAGTTTAACGTACTCTGCTTCTACTCTTCCTGCCCCTTTCAGTAGCTTGAACGGATTTAGAATACTCAGGGTTCTTATCCAATTTTCATCAGTATTCACAAAATACATGCACTTAAAACAGCGGCCAGATTTATACTCAATTAATGCAGCAAGCAACAAAATATTGTATAATATTTGAGCTCCGAAATGTGTCACTGTTGTCAAAATGCAAATGTATTACATTTTTGTAAAATACTGTCGCTTGTGAAACAGGATAGAAGTGTGAAATGTTGAGTTAGAGGATATGCTGAGTTTTGTGAAAATTTAAGAACTGGAGATGTTGAGTTTTGTAAAAACTCTCTACATTGAGGCACTCTTTTCAACGGAAAATATTGAGTTTTGTGATATTATGAGCAGTGCATCATTTTCCTCTCATTACAATTGACCAGAATCCGTCAAAATCAGCAATTCGAAAAAAATTGCGTTTGTTGAGTTTTGTTAAAACGGTCCTCAATTAAAATAGGACATTTGGTCCAGTGAATAACCGTGTTTCATAGAAGGATAAACCATTTAATATGTTACTTAATTAAAATTGTATTTAAATAATTAGAATACAATCATTTTGATCCAGAGAGCATTAATTTGCTGCAAAGATAAATCCTTTAACATGTATAGGCAAATAATTAAAATAGGATCATATGGTTCAAAGAACATCCTTCTTGGTGCAAGGGTAATTAGTTTAACATTTTCCTAAATTACTCTTGAATGCATCCAAGTTAATGTCAATATACAGTGGATTGTGTACGCAGATAATTTTTTATGTTGGCCTCACTGTGTTCCTTTTTTCTTTATTAAGTTCATTTATACACGCTTTAACATCAGTGGTTGTGTAGGGTATGTTTAGAAGGTGTGGGTTAGGGTGGTCCTTAGCCATACATATATTTGGATTTTTATTTTTCGTAAAAATTTAAAGACACCCTATAAAATTATTACACTTATTTAGAAAATAATTTTCTACAAAAAACAGTGAGAGATATTGGGTAATAAGAAGACGTGGCGCATTTGAAATAAAGTTTTAAACATTTCCTAAAGTTTTTATATTCAACCAGAAGTGAAATATTTATAAGTTTACTTTTAGTTTTATCCTTTACCATTAATGCTTCTATTGTGCTTTTAAAAGTCTTTAAAATGAAGTTGATTTCTTCAAATCTGAATATTGGTGCCGATGTTTGGACACAGTTTGCAGAAAAAATTGTTTTTCTTCTTCTTTTGTTGTCATCATACTGTTACACTCTGTCATAAGTTTCACTCTCTGTTCTGCTGCATCATTTACAGTGTTCTTTAAAATATTTTGCGATATGTAGCCCTTCCTGGAAAAGCTCGTTACTTTCCCAATCTGATGGATAATGATGTCTCCAAGAAGTCAGAATATATTGCAAACCATTCAAAAAATTCCCTTGAATCTTGAGAAATAAATTATTCAATACCTTTTCCTAAATACTGATGGTATAACTTATGTGCAGCTGATAAAGTTTTGCTATTTTCCTCTAGACTCTCTGATCATTTCATAGGATCAGTATTTTATTTTCTACTAAAACGTATTTATTTTAGACCAACTTTCCTGGTATTTCTTGAAAATTGGAATAACTGGCCCTTCAAAATGGTTTCAGAGATATGATGCATGGTAAATAGAGAATATTTCTCCCTAATTTCTGTAGAAGTACCTAACACACAAACACCTTAAAAACGACCTGTGTTGGCTGCCGTTATATCAAAATAGAACGCTTGCACTTTTTCAGTGATTTTCCACTCTTCTAGTAATTGATACACTGCATCAGTTTGGTGTTTTCCACTACCCGAAACAATTACAAGTATTCCTATAGTTTCATTGCATCGGAAGTTATGATCATTGAAAGCCTATCTATTAGGTCGTTACCGGTATATTTCGGAAGAGTTTTTCCATCCAATGAACGGTAATCGAATGTAAGCCAAATTCATTTATTATTTTTTGTACTTATTTCACTTCGCTTCCAACTGAGCAATACCGATCGCAACGCCACTAATTCTCTTGGTCACCGTCGACAATGCTGAACAGATAGGACTGTGGACACCTCTTCTTTCTATTAGTTTTGATTATAGTTTGACATCATCTTGACAAATACCATGTCGCTATCGCCAATTTTTTATCGACGCTATTAATCTAATACTTAGTTGGTATGGCATATTTAAATAACCGATCAAAAATGAATTCTTTTTAATATGCTCTCTATTCCAATTTCAGTAAATGTGTTAAGAAATGTAGGCTGTTTAAAGCTCTGTCTCCGTGTTTATACAAACCAGCCACATTGACTACTCCATCAAAATATTGAACTCTATAATTTTGGACTACTTCATAAAAGCATTCAACTCTATAATTTGTGGTGGATAAACAGTCACATTGACTAATCCATAAAAATATTAAACTCTATCTATCAAAAGAAAGAACTCTATAATTTGTGTTGGACAAACAACCACATTGACTACTTCATCACAAAAAACAATGAACTCTATAATTTGTGGTGGAGAAACAGTCACAGTGACTACTTTATCAAAACACTCAACTTTATAATTTGTGGTGGACAAACATCCACACTTACTGCTCCATAAAAACATTAAACTATATCCATTAAAATATTGAACTTTATAATTTTAAGGACAAACAGCAACATTGATTACTTCATCAAAACAATGAACTGTGTGCAAACATCCACATTGACTACTCCATCAAAACATTGAACTCTATGATTTGTAGTGGAAAAACCAAAGCGAACGACTATGCCACATATAACACAAAATAAGGTGGAAGAATATGTACTTTATATTCACAACATTAAAAGAAAGCTCCTCAACTTCTGAACAGTTTGTGACTAGAATTAATCAAAATGAACCCTTTCTGTCGAAATCTGGTGTTTATAACAGATAATTTATAAATATAAACTCTTGTCACTTCTCCGAGCATATTCCGAAAAAAAAGTACGGTTCATTATTAAGCTTTTCATTTTGTATGTTTTCGCTCCAATATTTGTAAGTCTTTTTGAGGCTATAATATCTGTAATTCAGTTGATTCATCACACAGTAATTTTACAAGGTTATTGCAGTAATATACTTTCATTGTCCGTATGGTCTTCAATACTAAAACCAAGAGTAAATATATAGAGCACTGATGAAATAAATTTCAAAAGATCACTTATGAAAACAATTTCAATAAAGTAAAATTTACCAACAAACATTTATTTCAATTTTTCTTTAAAATCGAACATGTACAAACATTGACTCTAACTTTCATAGAGCTCATGAATATATGAATGCTGCCTTATGAGAGGCTGAATATTCACGCACTTTCAATTTCTTAGTGTCGTTCTATATTGCATATTGATTGAATATGATCATATTATTTCATAAAATAAACTGTTACTTTTTCGCAAAGGGATTGTCTAATAAATAGATCCAATAAATAAACATAAACCAGTCGTCAAAATTTAATTCAAGGCTGAGTGGAAAAGAAGGCTATATGCCTTTAAATCTGTCAGAAAAATAATACGTTCTACATTCCAATACAGATGCCAGTTTTATTGAAGATCATCTCTCTTTCACTCGAAGGTTAAAAACACTAGAATTAAAAGTATTAAACTAAAAGTATTCGTTCTTTATTAAGTGAATTAAGTAAGAAATTTTGTATATTAAGAATCAAATACTTTTTATATCTTGAAAATTATCAAATTAATTTAATTATTGAAAGTTAATTCTTGAACAAATTCTTATATATCATTCATATCTTCATTCAGATTCATCCACCTCATTCACACACCCATAGCATATGTTTGTCTTTTTGATTGTGTTTTCCATACTCATACAAGTTGCATTTTCCACAAACAATGATTGTTTTTGCTAATTTGTTTAGTTTTTCACTCTTGGTGTGACACTGTTTGCTACATGTATGGCACCTCCCTTTCCCTGATGGCTGCTGCTGATTTTGCGTTGCTGTGGTGATTTTCTTCTTGAGGATGACTTCCATCGTTATGGTGATATTTTTCTGCAGTTCAATTATGTTTGGACAACGATATTCCACATTAGGTTTGATTAGTTGTAACCCCAGTTTCTGTAGATAAATGCGCCGCCTGTTCGTTTTGTTTTGTTTTGTTTTTTGTTTGTTTTTTTTTTGGTACCTGTCTGGGAAATTCATAATGTACAGTGTATAAGATTTTATGCATGCAATATCAATTAGGGTGTAAAGTAATGACAGTGGCCAACGACGGCCATTTGATCAAAAGTGTCAACAGAGCCTTTGGTTGAGTTACAGAATAAATTTATATCTGAATATTTTTCCACCTTCAGAAACTTTGGCATCCTGATGTTGTGATGACAGCATGATTAGATTCTTCTTAGGTTTAGGAATATACGACAGTAACTTGACATGTGGTTTTCCAGATGGGAATTTGCTTAAGTGCAAATTATCTTTCAGTTATGTGGGTGGAATGTCGTTATTGAGTTCCCACGTTGGACGCCATTTGAGGGCGAGTGGTTATTGTGACCACACGTTGGGCGCCATTTGAGGGTGGGTGCGTCTCGATGTTGCGTGAGATTCACTCAGGGTAGCCGAGGTACGGTTGTGGTGTAGGTTGATGTCGGGAATAATCGCAAGCCGGCTACTTATATAAAAGGCAGTGTAAATTCCAAAACTATAAGTTTATTGTCGTATTCTCTTGGTAAACCCTAGAGTATGTATTTCCGGCTGATTTATACTTCAATCGTTGGTCGCAATTCTGTATCGACTCAGTTGCAGCCCTGAATAAGCTCTATCCGATACTATAAATTCAATACTCTGTCCCGTACACTACGACACGAAGCGAAATAGTAGTCCTGTCGACACCAAACGAAGTAGTTATTGTGCCCTGTATGTAGGGCCGCCGACACGATGTGAAGTTGTTTTTGCTGATCTCCGCTCCGAAGCGGAATAGTAGTCGTTATCTCCGCTCCCCGTCACCCTTATTTATAAAAACCTATCCTACGCTAAAACTAACTATTCTATTGGTTAAAAACTACGTCACTAACTGGCCTAAAATCTATTCCCTATTGGTCCAAAGTGACCTCATAAGCTGGACCAAGATCTCTTCTTATTGGGCGCGAAATATGTCATCTCTAAATTTAGACTTTGGATTTCCCATAACCTCAAATTAGTTTGTATATCTCACAAGAATACCCGTTCTTTGGAAAACCCAAGCTTGGCAGTATCTTTCCCACGGGTCCAGTCTAACTTTAGGGCTTTATGCTTCATCGAGTCTCTATACGAAACCCCGCTCAAGGTGGCCCTAAATCTGTCCGATGCTGACAAGTGACGAAGCACCTGTGTGAGGAAGCTAATTCTGACGAAGTCGCCAGAACATCCCCGCGAATACATGTAATAAAAATATGGAGGTATCACTTCGCTAATAAATCGGTCTCTCCCTCTCCTAATTACTGCTTCAAATGCCCATCTACATAACCATTGGAAATTCCCGAAAGAGTTTCCAATGTTATGAGATGTCCCCGCTTTCTGCCTATAACTAGCCTCACAGTTCCCCCGCGCGATCAGCCGGTAACACATTATTTACAATACAGTGAGATTACAATGTCCCTACAAACAATTACAATAAATATTACATATATCTTCACAAGCCTTTCTATGTACACAACTCTCACACAGTAAGCACAACAATGTACAATTTATATCCACATTTACATATGTACAATACCATTCATTCACATATTTACATCTATTTATTAATTGATCAATTACACATTCTGCGTGCTTGGTTGTACCAGCCGCCCTGTACAGGTTCACCTAGCTGTACGCGTGAGACTAACCATCCTACTCTTTCTCATCCCTGCCTCCTAGCCTCTCCTGTTTGAAAGGCCGCAAGAGTTGCTTGTGGTACCTTCCAACAGGTTTACTTTTTCCCCTTTCTACCAATTCGAAAGTATGGTCTCCATATTTACTTTTAATTTCGTAGGGCCCTTTGTACAGTAGCTCCATGCGTGAGTAACGTCCTCTGAGGGCGGAAGATAACTTCACGTCCCTTAGCAATACCAAATCGCCGGGTGAGGGCTCCCATTTATGGCGATATCTTTTAACTTTGCCGAGTCTATACTCAGCCTTTTTCCTGATTCGGTCGAAAGCTAGTTTACACAGTAGTTCCGCACTAGGAGGCTCACCCTCCTGTATTGCCTGCGGCAAACTCTTTATCATAGGATCGGGATCGATCCCTAACATAAGTTTGATCGGAGCTATTCCGGTCGTTGGATTGATAGAGTGGTTCATGACTCTCTCAATCACCTCACATTGCCTAAACCAGTCCTTATGGTTTCGGTGACACAGAATACGGAGGTACAATGATATATCCCTAAGCGCTCTTTCGCAGGGATTACCGCTGGGAAAGTATGCGGAGCAATTGTATAGCTTCACGCCCGCATCTTCCAGCCTTTTGCAAAACACTTTCGATTTATGTACCGACACATTGTCACTGAGCACCGCAGTTACCGGGCCGTAAGTCGGTATGTAGTCTCTAACCAGCTTATCAGCACACAACTTACTAGAGATATTTCTCAAAGGGTAAATCTTTACAAATTTTGTGAAGACATCGTACGTAACAAATATGTACCTGTGTCCGAAGGACGATGTGGGCATTGGACCGTGTTCGTCCACTGCTACAAGTTCATTCTTTTTACCCCTAATAATGACCTGTGGTACATTGTCATACCTTACATTTAGAGGTTTCGCCCTCTGGCAGACCTCACAACGAGATATTACCCTTCTAACCTTCTTTGACAGTTGCTTAATATAAAATGATTCTGACATAGTTAAAATAATCCTATCACTCCCAGAGTGACACATAGATTGGTGAAAGTTATTTATAAGTTCATTCTCCATACTCGCAGGTATGTATATCTTCCACTTCTGGATATCCCTACCATGCAATTTATACAAGATACCAGAGCGCAATCCATACACTTCATCTTTCACCTGTGAGATTTCTCTAGCTTTGTCCATTAAGGCCCTTATCGTGGAATCCTCCTGCTGCAAATCTGCAATTCTCCGAAATTTTCCCGTCAGAGCTCCATTCCTCGTGGAATCAATTTTCATCACGGCAATTTCGTACGCGGGGGCGGTGATAGTTTCCGGTAGCCCCGATTTGGAATTCAAACGAGAGAGACAATCACCAAAAATATTGTCTGCCCTCGGAATATGTCTAATCGTCACATCATGAGCCAAAATCTCGTGCACATATCTAGATATTCTAGAGTTCGTCAATTTGCATCTACTCAGAAAAGCTAGGCTTACATGGTCAGTAAATATGATGATCTGCCTATTAAAGATATACTGACGGAACTTCTGTAGTGCGAAGTACACAGCAGAAATCTCTAGTTCCGTGATTGATGCGTTGCTTTCGGTACGCGACAGTCCCCTAGAAGCTGTGGCAATCACATGTCGCTTGTTATCTTCATCTGTCTGACATAGAATTGCTCCATATCCATATGAAGACGCATCCGTATAAATCTGAAAAGGTAGGCTGTCGTTAGGCCTTTCCAACAGAATTGAGTCGGCGAAAAGCAGTTTCGTTCGATCGAATGCTTCCTGCTCTGCCGACCCCCACCTGAAGGGTGTATCCTTCTTCAATAATGCTCTGAGTGGGGCTACATGCTTAGCATAATTGACGAGAAACCGATTCTGGTATTGTAGGATACCTAGATACCTACGAACCTGTTTCCGGTTCCGCGGCGGCGGGATCCTCGAAATGCTCTGAATTCTCTCTTTGTCCGGTCTAATTCCGTCAGACGAAATTACGTAACCCAGAAAAACTGTCTCAACTTTAAAAAATGCTGTTTTCCCCAGCTTGACTGTCATACCAGCCTCTCTCAATTTAGTAAGTACAAAATCAATATCTCTAATATGCCTATCAACATTATTGCCATATATAAGAAAATCGTCAATGTACTGTGCCAGAAAACCTTTCGTCGAATCACCAAAAATTATGTCAAGTGCCCTTAGTAGCGCAGATCCAGAACTCGCGATGCCGAATGGGCATCGGGTATACAGATAAACTTTCCCGTTATGTAGGAACGCTGTGAATTTTCTCGAGTCCTCGTCCAGCGGAATCTGCCAATACGAACTGGTCAAGTCTAAACTAGTGAATATAGAACAGTCACTGATACGGCCTAACAAAGTGTCCACTGACTCCGTCCTGAAATTATCTTTAACTGAAAACGAGTTAACGTGTCGGGCATCGATCGTTACTCTTAAGCTTCCATTGGGCTTCCTAACCCAGCACAATGCATTTACATAAGGCGAGTCTGATACTTCTATAACTCCGTCTTTTAACATATCATTTATGACTTCGTCTGCCTGATCCCTTAAAGATAGGGGGATGGGTCTACATTTATGCCGAAATTCCTCCATTCCTACCACCTTAATTTTGTGTGTATACACTCTACACAGACCCGGCGCGTCTGAAAAGACATTTAAATGGCTACCTACAACATCCATTAAGCGTTTTCTTTCACACTCACTCAGGCCGTGTGCCTGGTTAACTTTATCTCTCACTATTTCGAAAGTACCTGTCTTTCTATTGTTATACGCGTCTACCTGTCTAAGATCGCCCGGCGAAATCTCATTACAATATCTGGCCCTACCGCTAATGAGATTACGTCCTATTTGTCTCGCCTGGACTAATTCGCCGATACACAACTCGCATTCTCCGCAGTCTACTTGACACACTCCCCTAGTTACCTCGTTACCTTCCCACGGATTAACCTCTATAATTACATTCTTACAAATTTTGAGGTGCTCTACAAAAAATAACTCTTCCTGTAATTCAATCTCTCCCGCGGTTCTTTCATCTTCCTCAGCTCGAGCGTTATTGCTACTGAATGGGACATGGCCTACACTGCCGTTACCTGCCGTAACCCCTAGTCTGTTTTCCCTGAAATCTAATAGCGCGTGCCATTCATAGAAGCTTTCTACTCCAATAATGATGTCGGTAGTCAACCTTTGTATCACAAGAAAAATAGCATTTAATTTCACGTCTCCGCACTCTAACTCGAACCACACTTGATATTTTACCTTTTCCTTCTTCTTGCTTAGGGCGCCTGCACAGTACAGTGAACATATGGGTAACGTTTGCAGTTTTATTCCTGAATCCCTAACCTTTTGAAAAAATTCCAAGCTGCATACGTTATTTGTGGAGCCCGAGTCCAACAACACACAACACTTTATCCCAAATATTTTGGCATCTATATAAGGCAATACATAAGTCCCATTATTTTCTAACTCTGGGTTAGTAATCTCGCTCTGTCTCATCACGCTTACCGCGTTGGTGGATTCTTTTGACAGTGGCTTACTGCACTTAGCTACAGAAATCTCCGAACCCTTGAGACTTCTGTCTAGCAGTTTCCCGAGTGCGATGCAGTCGGTTCCACTGCTACCTCGTCTCTATTTCTACAATTTATAGGCTCCCGGCCCATACTCATTCTGACCGGACTTTGCTGACGTCCGTTCATGTCTCTATTCCTGCTTTGTCCCACGTTACACTGTGTAGGTGGCCTATTGCACCCTTGTGAGGCCATTTCTTGTAGGACGCCTCGCCTATCTCTCTCCTGCTCCTGTCTCCTCCAATCACCTCGATTTTGCGGTCCCCTGCTAAAATTAGGCTGCCAGAATCCCTGTCTGTAATTCCTGTTCCGAAGCCAGTGTGGTTGGGTTCTAAGCCTATTATTTCCATTTTCTTGTCTTCCCGTGTACCATCGTATGTGGTTAACCCTACGCACGGGACCAACACCTCCTCTGTCGTTTCTCATCCTGTTATGACTACTTTGGTTATTCCTACTATTATTGTACGGACCCCCAAAGGGCGGGTCAATCCTTCTCTCCCTGTTGGGACTTTTCCCTCCGTTATGGCCATTATGGTACCGACTATATGCATTGTTGGGGCTCCTATCACAACCCCGGCTACTCTGATTTTGGGCTCCTGTCCTTGGGGATGAAAAGGCTGTACTTGCCCCCTTCCCCGCTTTCTGGTCGGTGGGGCTTGAACCCTTTCCTTTGCCATGTTCATAATCTGCCTGGCCACTACATTCATAGTGCGTGGCGTCCGAACCGTCCAGCGCAGTCAATAGATCTATTGTTTCCCCGAAGTCTCGGGGCCCTGCTACAATCAGATTATATCTGATGTTCTCGGGATACTGCGAAATCACAGTTTGGATCAGCTCTGAATCCGGTATTGGCGGATTGAGGCTTTTCCCTTTCTTAACAAGTTCAAGAAAATAATCTATCATAGAGACGCCTCTTCCCGCGTCAAACCTGCTCTGATTAATTTCCTTCCTAATTCTTTGTTGTTGTCTTTGTCCCCAGTATCTCTCCGAAAATTTTTCTCTGAATTCCTCATAAGTGACATTATCCCCTAGGGCCACTAGCGCCCAGTTGAGTGGTCGGCTCTTTAGGCTCTTTCGTACGACAGTCATTTTTAAGTCATCCGGCACCCCTCTTACTCTAAAGTACGTTTCTAGCTCACTTATGTAGTTATGTGGGTTTGAAAATTCGACCTCATCAAAAATAGGATAACCAATCTCATTCAAAATGTGAGTGGGGTACTGGGGACGGCCTAAATATGCCTTGTCGTTTACATTTATCAACTCACTACGCACATCATCCCGTGAGGTCTGACATTCCTCACCAACACTATTGTTAACATGTCTTACATTTATGTTGCTACCTGATGCCGGGCTCTCACTTGTGCCCTCTTGTCTAGAAACTGCACGGTCCGAGCTGCTATGTCCGCTTAAATTTGCGGGACTACCCCCATTTAGTACGTCGTTTATTGAGTTTAATTTACTTCTTAATTCTTCCAAACATTCGTTATCCGCCCTTTCTTTATTCTTTATGGCTCGCTTGAGACCGTCCACTTCCTGATCCATCTCACCTATTTTCTCTTCTACCGAATTCTGAATTTCTCGAACCTTCTCCACTATCGCTTCCTCGACAGCTGATTTTAGATCGCTATTCTCTCTCGTAGCGCTATCTCTAACCCTAACTTCTAAATCCTTCATACTTTCTGACATCCTATCCATAGCTATCTTCAATTGGTTCTCCATTCCGATCCCATTCTCGGCTAACTTCCCCTCTAGCTTCTCTATTTTGTCCTCCATCTTGTTTCCTCTTTCCGCTAATTTTGCAATATGATCTCTAATCTCTCTCGAACTTTCCCCCAATCTATTTTCCATTTGTTTTTTCTGCTCTCTACTTTCCCTTGAGTTATTTTCTAATTTACTTTCCATTTGTTTTATTTGTTCTCGACTTTCCCTCAGAATCTGCTCTCTACTTTCCCTTGAGTTATTCTCTAATTTAGTTTCCATTTGTTTTATTTGTTCTCTACTTTCCCTTGAATTGTTGTCTAATTTATTTTCCATGAATTGTCTCATCTGCTCCCATAACTGTTCTAGCGTCATTTCCCCTTTGCCACCGTCTCTACTCTGTTGCTTTTCCACTGTACGCTCTCCCTCTATTTCCTGTCCTGCGTTATTCTCGACCTCCTCCCTAATTTCCATAATTTCCTCGTCCTTCCTTTGCTCCATGGTTCCCTTGTTTCTATTTCCTCGTCTTTCTCGTATTTTCCTAACTACCTTACTCCTATGGCTACGTAGTATCATCTATATGCTACTCTGTCATCTATCCGACGCTCGCTTTCCCAATAATAATCTAACTAGGCCGGTATTTGCACTCTATTCACTTCTAACAAATTACGCAATACACTTATTTCACTCTTTCCCCCAAAATATCACACACACAAAAAAAAATACATATATATATATATATATATACACCCGAAATATCACACCAGAAATTGAAACATATACACTTTATAATTATTCCCCCAAAATATCATATACATATATACACATGTATACGTCTTCTATTCATACTTGCCACCGCCTCTCCGAGTCGCCTTCTCTGGTGGTCCCCGTGTTGTCTTCTCTAGTGTTGTCGTGATGTCGCGATGGCTTGGTTATGTTCCCGCCTTCCAGCGTCGTTCCTCGGCTATGCAGGGCTGAAATGCTCCGTCCGGTCCTCCGCGTTGTTTGGTGCTGTGTTCGCACCCGGGGCCGGTCACTGGAACAGCTGTCTTCCTTCGAGCCCCACGTTGGAAAGCGCCATTTGTGGGTGGAATGTCGTTATTGAGTTCCCACGTTGGACGCCATTTGAGGGCGAGTGGTTATTGTGACCACACGTTGGGCGCCATTTGAGGGTGGGTGCGTCTCGATGTTGCGTGAGATTCACTCAGGGTAGCCGAGGTACGGTTGTGGTGTAGGTTGATGTCGGGAATAATCGCAAGCCGGCTACTTATATAAAAGGCAGT
The DNA here is from genome assembly GCF_040183065.1 of Periplaneta americana. NCBI lineage: Eukaryota > Metazoa > Arthropoda > Insecta > Blattodea > Blattidae > Periplaneta > Periplaneta americana. The sequence goes on along the minus strand of NC_091128.1, from coordinate 23,521,121 downwards.
GTAAATTCCAAAACTATAAGTTTATTGTCGTATTCTCTTGGTAAACCCTAGAGTATGTATTTCCGGCTGATTTATACTTCAATCGTTGGTCGCAATTCTGTATCGACTCAGTTGCAGCCCTGAATAAGCTCTATCCGATACTATAAATTCAATACTCTGTCCCGTACACTACGACACGAAGCGAAATAGTAGTCCTGTCGACACCAAACGAAGTAGTTATTGTGCCCTGTATGTAGGGCCGCCGACACGATGTGAAGTTGTTTTTGCTGATCTCCGCTCCGAAGCGGAATAGTAGTCGTTATCTCCGCTCCCCGTCACCCTTATTTATAAAAACCTATCCTACGCTAAAACTAACTATTCTATTGGTTAAAAACTACGTCACTAACTGGCCTAAAATCTATTCCCTATTGGTCCAAAGTGACCTCATAAGCTGGACCAAGATCTCTTCTTATTGGGCGCGAAATATGTCATCTCTAAATTTAGACTTTGGATTTCCCATAACCTCAAATTAGTTTGTATATCTCACAAGAATACCCGTTCTTTGGAAAACCCAAGCTTGGCAGTATCTTTCCCACGGGTCCAGTCTAACTTTAGGGCTTTATGCTTCATCGAGTCTCTATACGAAACCCCGCTCAAGGTGGCCCTAAATCTGTCCGATGCTGACAAGTGACGAAGCACCTGTGTGAGGAAGCTAATTCTGACGAAGTCGCCAGAACATCCCCGCGAATACATGTAATAAAAATATGGAGGTATCACTTCGCTAATAAATCGGTCTCTCCCTCTCCTAATTACTGCTTCAGTTATGATTTTCAGTTCTTCAGGAATATGTTTGCGATTATTTTTCATGGTACCAACGAAAGTAGTTTTACACTGTACAGATCTTCAGCAAGTTCGACCGATGTATAGAACCGGTCAGTAGCCACATTGCGACCCGTGTCCTTTATTGGAGCAACAAGACTTTTGACAACTTCTCTAGGGCTTCTTGATTCAGGAGTTGTTCCTTCTTGTTTGCCAGCATAAACTTCCATACTATGAACGCATCAACAGTCACAGTCAGCAAGAAGTCTGATGAGGAGCCTATATTTACCAGGTTTTTCTTTCAAAAAGGCTTTAAATGGGCATCTGTCTCGAAAAAGAGAAAGAGTTTCATCTATGGTAGTGTTTTTACCGACTGTACAGTACTTCCGAAATATGTTTCAGAAGTTGAAATATTTCTCGTAAAGGTCCAAATCTGTCATTAGATCTTGTGTTCTTATCATAAAATCTGATGATAGAAGATCACGAAATCTGTTCCGATTCATGCTGGCTATGTATACTGACCTTCCAAGCTTTTGGGCTCATAAGTCACGGTAATCTAGGTTGTCATTATTTGCGCCCATTAAAATGAGAGTACCTATGAATGCGAGGGTTTCAGTTGGACTTGTTTCTTCGACACTCCTTCTCTCTGCTTCCTCGTTAGTATGTTGCACAATTTTAGACACAACTTCATCAGTAAAGAACTTTCCAAAAGATTTTTGTATTGTGGTTATTTGACCAGTTTGTTGCAGTTCATGCTTTCCACGTATTATATTTCCATCATTCTTCATGTGGGAAGAGGCAGATTAGGTACATAAACTCTTCACTTTTATTCACACATTTCACAATTCTTACACTTGCACTATTATTGTTATGACTAATATTCCTATCAGTTTCACTGTCACTTGAACAGAATACAGTAAAATTGAGTTCTGCGTCATCATTATCACTATTATCATAATCACAGTCCATGTCTTCAATCTGATGAACTACATCTTCAATTTCACTAACACACTCATCAAAAATGTCATAACTTTCTTCCTCGTGATGTTCTAAAACTGCTTCCGATTCATTTACATTAATATAAAATTATCTGATCGTATTTCTGAATCTTACTACGGTCAGAGACAGAATAACACTGTTCATAAAATGAGTTTACAATTTGTGCAGCAATGCCAACAATATAATATAATATAATGTTGGTTTCCATTGTTACCACATATGTTTGCAGTTTCGAATAATAAGTAAATAGTTGTAACATAAGTTTATTATAATTTCGAATAAAAAGAATGGTTACAAGTTGGACCAAAGGAGGGTTATTTTGTGATCACTTCGAAATTTAGTCTATATAATTAGGTTTTCAATAAAAAAACTTGATTGTCTTTAATGAATCGTTAACTTTATACTATTTCTAATACAAAATGAGAACAGCATGGTCAGAACATGTTCTATACTATAATAGTAATAGTTCTAAAAAGGTGTGGACATAAATTGATCCTCCTTTGGTCCATCTAGGGTTGTAACTCAAATATTCGTTATCTTGTGTATGAGTGCTCTGGTCTCCGATCATGCGCAGTGTATTATATGTGAGACGTAAGAATATTCCGTAGTCTCATTCTTTTCTTGGGAAACCGTATATTATTCTATATAAATACTAAACCTCTCTCTAGCAAATGAACGCATATTATGTAAGAAACCTGGTAAGGTGATGAATGGTGAATATCTGGAAGAATGTGAAAATCTACGAGATTGTGGACCTACGAAAGCCATTACACAGATTTATTGGAAGACTAGAAGGCGAAGTAGATAATCATAAGATTGTCTCATTTATTTTCTTCTTTAATAAAATTTTTAACACGTTATAATTAATTGAAGAATGTAAAGAACAAAACTTTTAAGGAGAGGTATTTTTCTCCATCGAAATCGTATACTCCTTGTGACAACTGTGATTGCATCATTAACTAGGACCTATTTCCACTTCGAATTTCAATATATGACTTTTGTAGGTTAATGAGCTTCACACATAGAACCTGTTTCCACAACCACTTAAAAGTGACAAAATTATTTTACAACATTTGTTCTTCACACTCTTCAACTACTTAATTAAAGAATTACGTTTACTTATTTGTGTATTATATTATATCTTGTGTTGAGACACTTTTGCTTAATTATGCAAGTCTGTAATATTCTATTTTTATTCAATTGTTCATATCAGCATTTAAAAACTCATTACGTTCTTTCCTTTTTTCGTTAATTAATGTATAGATTCTTTGCTCAAAACTGTATTATAGATACTTACTTCTTCATTTCAATCAAACTTGAATTTACTTATTTATTTATTTATTTATTTATTTATTTATTTATTTATTTATTTATTTATTTATACTTATGAATTTATTTATAGCCTTATTTTTATTTCTGTTTATATTTATTTGTGTGTGTGCTGCATTGTATGTATAAATAACCTAGCGAACGAATCGCTGTTCAAACATAGCAACGAAATCATGCCTCCGAGGCCGTATAAAGAGCTTTTAGTAGAACACGAGGATGGAGGAATGTTCTGTATAATAGCCGATATAATACAATTTGTTTAAAAAAAGAAAGCAAACAAACAAGCCAAAGCTTTCAGAAAAGAATCGGGAGGATTGAATAGGATTGCCGGTTGAATCATTTCTCTCGCTGAAAGTTTACGATGAAGTGCACTATGCTTACCGACATAAGAAGTTTGGCGGCTCTCCTGGAGAAGTGTAGGGTCTCTTCGTTCCACCTGACCTCTATGAGGCTCCTGTAAACATATGAGAAAGTGAAAGCACAATTAGGTTCTGGCTGTAAAACGAGGGAAAAATACTCTCTCGCCCCAAGTTGCGTACAAGATTACATGTAAATTACCCGGCAACGTACATACTCCAAGGGGCAAATGAAGTCGTATGGTTTATGGGGCAACCCTCGTCTATACTGCCTTCATCAGCCTGTGTGTGCTAGAGTGACTTATAGGATTTCCTGACTTAAGTATAAAAAATAAGTGAATAAACGAGAAATAAATACAAATAAATAAATCAATCAAAGAATTAAACTATTTGTATGCACGGATTTCTACTCCTGATATCCCTTAACCTCTTTATTTCCTATGAAATATTACAAATATATTTCAAAATAAGGACTATCGGAACCAAGAGTCTTAATCACTGCCGCTATATGATAATCTCTGATATTCATCTAGTTCCGTAGAAATAGGATCGTCCTCACGTCTATAACTAAGAAATTAATTGATATGAAAAATGCATATCAATTAATGAATGTGAGTAAAGAAGTAAAAAGTAAATATATATATATATATATATATATATATATATATATATATATATATATATATATATATACATCGAAATAATAAATAACGAAATAAACGCACAGGAAAACCGTGGAATAGAAATCCATAAAGAACCGCATGGGATTCTCATCGGAGAGTTGACCGAGGCGCTATGAAAGGACTAATATTAAAGTCAACTCTCCATTTTGAACAGGCTACCTTGGTAGACAGAGAGAAGAAGGCAATTTGTGAACCTTACTTATCATATCTAGTATATACAATTGAAATTCCTTTACCTAATTGGATAAACATTGAATTGTTATTCGGGGCTAGAGGTTCAGTTTAAAAACTTTCTGTCAAACCATTTAAACATTTAAAATATGTACGTCTTGAAATTGGGCAAATTGCACTCCTTATATTGTGTAGGGCTCATTGAAAATTTCACAATACCACCTAAGGTCCCTGAGACAAATAACGCCATCTATACCTTTAACGCCACCCTATTAATTTTTGTTAACGACACCAGTTTTCGGTAGAGAACGACTATAGTCTAAATTCGCTTGCAATCTAGTGATGAAATGAGTTACTGCTGTTCGTTGACATATACAAGTGACATGACATTCCATCATTTTCCTGTTGTATGTTGATGGTGAAAGGCTGTTCTTATATCAAGGTAAGAGGAAATATTTTATTTTGTGAGTTGAGCAAATAATAACTATATTAAACTATATATTTTCGTGATCCTCAAACATTCTTCTATACATAGGAAGTATTTGCTATCTATAAACTTTGAAAATGTTAGAGAAACAGCCGTGTCATGTTATCAAGTACTCAGTAGCGCTTTAACGCCATGTGGCGTTAAAGGTCTACAGACAAAATTTTAGGTTATGTTAGTACTAAGGCTGACAGTACAGCATCAGCAGACTATTTTGGCTAGGAGAGGTGCAAGAAAGAGCATCAGGTTGCACCTGAGCACGCAGAAAATTTCACAATTAATTTATTGCTGCATGCGTTAATGCTCTTTCTACACTTATGGTTATCTTCAAAGGCCAGCGTTTGAAGCCGGAGTATGAGGAAGATATGCCTCCTGCAACAAAGACTGTCATGAGTGCCAAGGAACCTATGACAACTGCTAGGCCTATATTCATCCTTTGGCTTGACCAATTCGCTCGATATAAGGTGGCAGGAGAGGTGGTGTTGATATTTGATAGAGCATCATTTCATCTGCACGCAAACGTTGCAAGTGTCATTTATAACTATGGAATCTCATTCTGTTGCCTTCCCAGTAATATAAGACATGCGCTGCAACCCATGAATAAAGCGCAAGCACTAGTTGGATGTGTTTTATATGTGAAGAAGATAGCGTTGATAACATGTAGTTATGTTCATATTATGCGAGGTATTTACATGATAAGTGTGGAAACATCAGGAAAAGCACTAAGCTTTCAACTTACAAATGTTCAGAATGTGCACACTGATGATACTGGTTCAATTGCTTATCGAACTCTTAATTTTGTTTAATTTACGTAACTCAATTTTTTTCTTTTACTTATGGGAAAACATTCATTTTAAACTAAGGTAAATGCTTTTGTATTTAATAACTTTCCACTGTGTCTCATTATCTCTTTTTCTGAAAGCAAGGAGTTGCTGGAAAACATATAGAAAAAAGTTTTTCGTCTGCTATGGCTAACTTATCTGGACTATTCACTATCTCATATAACTCTACTATATATTTCGTCCATGTGTTCAGTATTCCTTGTTTGTCCATTATTTTATTTCCAATTTCATCTTCTATCAACCACATGGATTTCCTGTTCTTATTTCTGAAGTCCAAACATTTAACTTCTCGGTACATTAAATCAGATCTCCATTTTCTCTTTAGATTCTCTTCTTCTTTATATTTCACTTTCACCCAGTCTTCCTTGGTCTTATCCGTTTCTCTTCTTAGTTAGTAGTTTAATTTCCTGTAGTTTCATCTACCTTCTTCCGTCTCGATGTTTTCCATTTTCTTCTTTCTTCCGTCTTCTCCAACATTTTCCATGTTATCCAAGGTTTCTTCGTTTTCACTCCTTATCTGTAGCCTCTTGTTTTATTCTGCTGTTTTCTGTGTACAGATTTTTAGATGAGTCCATACTCATTACTATTCTCAGGTGTGGATTTTAATGTAGCTGCTTTCTCTTGAAAATTTACTTCGAATCTTCTTCTTTCCTCTTCGTTCTTCAGTTTTATCATGTCAGTTTTCTTCGTCACTTTTCTTGCTCTTATTTTCTTCAGACGAATACCTACTTCGCCTATCATCAGAACTTGATCTGAGTTAATATCCGCTCCTGGTAGAGTCTTTACATTTGTTAAGCAATTTGGAATTTTTCCTGTACCAGGATATGGTCTATCTGATGTCTGCTTTCATCCCTTGGAATTTCGTTTACGAAAATTCACCAAAGATTCTCCTCTCTCATTTATTTTTCTCAATCCATGTTTTCCAACTCTTCTTCCATCTTGTCCTTCTCCTAATACTGCTTCCTAGTCGCCCATTAGGATTACGCATGCTCCCTTCTTTTCCTTCTCAACTATCTTTTCTATCTTGTCAAGTGAATTAAAAATGTATTCATGACAAGTAAGAAAATCAGTAAATATTTAAATTTTATTTAAAAATATGTAATTAATATAATTATGTAATCAAAGTGAATAAATACGAAACAAAAGTTAAATAAATGAAAAATAATTGAGTAATATTTTAAGTAAAGTAGAATGTTGGGATAAACAATTAAGTAAATTTTTACGCCTAACTAAATAGCCATAACTATTCCCAAGGCAACTGATGGACCGTATTTAGAACCGTCGTTTAGTTCTCTGCCTCTTGGATTTTACTGGCGTTGTTATTTGGTATACTTCTTACTTTCATTGTATTGACATGGTTCAACTATTTTCTTTTATGTCCATATGCTTTTCAGAATTTATTTTACCTCTTGCATTTCTATTTGTTTTACACTTCTTGAAGTCCAAAGTCTGTAATATTCTATCTACATGTAGGGAAAAATTGAAACGTTTGGATAACATCGTTCTGTAAATTCTTATGTCATTCGTGGTACTATGGAAACAGAAGTGTAAGATAAACTTTGTGCGTCGGGTTTTCCAAGCATTCCGTCTCGCTCCATTCTCTACTAATGTTCCTCAAGAATATTATGATCAGATTCTACTATTTCACCCTCTCTTATTTACAGGCCTCACTTCTTTCCTCATCCTTTTTGAGCTTACGGAGTTGAACTCGGTCCCTTACGATCTGGAATAAACCTCGCAAGCGACCTCAGAAGCGACAAGCAACCCTTTTGTGTTCGATTCTATGGATCAGGACCCATCCTCAGCTCATCTTTTGTCAGAAATATATCGAAATTTTATCTCACGATGAACTATATTCTGGACTATTAAATAAACAGCAAGGATCATAAGTCTCATTTCCACACAGTTCCAAACTCCGGGATTGGTTGATGACTCGGTTTGTTGGCTAGCCCGGCATGCAGCGCGACGGATGTTGCCATCAGCAAATGAATCATTTCTATTCAGAATGAGGACGGCAAACATGCCTCATCCCAACCACTACCACTCTCTATACCAGAAACACGCATTCCTTTTCCTCTCTGAGTTATAATTCTCATCCTTTCCCACAATATGCCGTCGGTGTCGATCTGGCCTCATTTTATTAGTCACTTTATCGCCAGTTCATCATGCCTGTGGGTTTCTTTAGTTCTCCTAAGAAGCTAAGACAAATATCGGGATTAGCCACAAAATAAATGAGCTATACTCACCCACATGAGTTTCTCATTCGCAAATTAAAGCCTTCACAAACAAAAGCGTTCCTTTCAGCATATCATATTCAGGACATCTAGGCTAGCTTACTCGATCGTCACTCGCCCAGTATAAGGACTAGAATACTTTATCTAGCGCAGGCCTAGACAACTGAACCTACTTGTGACGTATGTGCAGCGAGTTCGAGGCTCCTACAGCTAGTGACGTCTTCTGAGTGCCTATGTAGCTGGTTGCAGTAAGGTATGGGGAAGTCAGTGTAAAGGCGTTACGAGTGTTGAGCCGTTGTAAGCTTCGAAAGTAGACATATTTTTGTGATAACTTCTAATCAATCGGTGCCTAGTTTCTTATCAGTATGGGAGAACATTTTCCTTTTCTGTCGTGTGGTGAAGATGCAAAAATGTTTAGTTTGTAGCAAGGATATGCACTTTGTTAAAAAATTTAATCTACAATGGCACTATTTTTCGTGCCACGCAAGTGAATATGACAAATATCAGGAAGATGAACGTGATGAGATGATAAAACAGTTAAAGGAGACTGCTGACCATCAATTTAACGAATATTCTGTTCGCTTGAGGTTCAGAATTACGGTACTCTATGTATAGCGAAACATCTAAGGTCATTTACTGATGGAGGTTTTGCTAAAGCTGTTATTGTGATGACTGCAGAGAAAAATGTTCAAAATATTCTAGAAGATGAATCTGGTGTATTAATGTATAATGGTCACATTTTCTTGAAATGGGAAATCAATGTTTGTTTTAATTTTGCAAGGAAAATGTTGTTTCAGTATTGCTGTGAATGAAATCGTGTACTGTAATACAGTATATACATGTTTAGATTTACTTTAATAAAAATATTCTTCAGTTCATTTTTTTAATATCATTATTATAATTTAATCCTAATTAATAGTTATCCATTACACAACAAAGAGTTTTTTTACAATTAGTTTTATTTATGCTTTGTCTGGATTAACTTGAGTGTATGCTTTACAGTATGTTGGAGTTATAATTTTAATCTCCTAGACAACACTAATGCAAGTGGTATTCTCAGTTATTACATTTGTGCTTCTTTAAATCCGTGCATGATTTTGTCCTTACCTCCCCTTCAATCATTGCTTCATGATCTTGTAAACCCTCCCTCAACCATCATCCCTATTGCTCTTAACTGGTTCATAAAACGTACAGTGGGAAGAAGTGCAGGATACTGTAACAAGACTGAGCCTATAGCTGTCTTCCCCTGCATTAACAAAAGAAAAAGTATAAATTTAAAATGGTGCACAGTATTTAGTTTTGTTCAGCTTTTATTTCATCCCTAAATTATCAATCAATTGGTTTCATAAGTGAGGCTTTCAGAGCTAAAGTGGATCAAGTCACAAATGTTCATAAATTGAGTTTAATTTTTTTTTCTTATTATCTGAAGTTGGATCTTTTCCGAGCAGTAATGGATCAAGTCTTAATTCTAAGCATTCGCCGGTACGTGACACCAGTCACTTTTGGCTCCGATTATTTGTTCATAATGTTCTGAGCCATAGTGGATCAAATCATCAAAGCGTTGCATCATTTAACGTCACAATTGTTTATATTTTATGAATCTAGAATTTGAGAATGGAGCAATAAAATGATTGCCAGTGAAATTAGATAATCCACTAGTGCAAATTAACTTTAAGTCTTATTATCGAAAACGTCTCATGGACTTGATCCACTTTAGCTGTGAAGACCTCAAATGTAAATACCATAATTAGGCATGCACATTACTTTAAGTTTAATTTCGTCAATATGAGAAACAAATTATTACCACGAAACTGAGCCACCTTCGCATGCCCCCGCTGTGCCCGCGGCAGCGAAACACGAGCGCAGCGGTCTTCAGAGCAGGCTGATATGACGTCACAGGGCATCGAGTTGACGATCACTGGTCTAGCAAGTGTAACGATTGCGTCGCTCACTTTATCCAGGCTTATAACATCTTCGACGAATCTACCCTCCTGCTGTTCAGTCGTGCTTGCGACAATCCTTCCTCTCATGTCTTAGCTATTTGGTTAAGTTCAAATTGGGCTTTTTCCATTTAAAATTATCTTAAATTTCTTCAATGGAACGTTGAATATCGGAGTCAAACAAGTTACCAACAGACTTCGAGCTCACTTAGATTCTTCCTTACATTTCTAAATTCTCTTGCAGCAACGTGGGTTCATTCATTTCTTTGTATGCTCATCCAGTCTGTCGCAGTATGTACTTAATCCCTATATTCAACCTTAATAAGGTAACGTTGTCCCCTATATACACCATGAAGACACTTTGGTTACGAAGGTAGAACTCAATGCTTTCTTGAACTCGGCAATACAATGAGGGGCTCCTAACCTAAAAATTGCATACTAAGAAAAAAAGCCTTTCACGCAATCTAAGGAATTTCTCAAATCCTCATTATATTTATTTTCTTGTTTTTTGTAAACTGCTATAAGCCTCATAAATTCCATTTCCACTTATACAGAGTAATTCATAACTTATGTTACAGAAGAATTCAGTAGATAGAAGGGATTAAAACAAACATTTTTATTAAGCAACTAGTCGTACCCGTGCGCTCCACTGCACCCGTTAGAAATAAATATAAAGTAATTACATAATTAAAATAGGACATTTGATCCAGGGAACATTCGTGTTTGATATAAAGATAAATCGTTTATTATGTTATTTAATTTCAATTCTATTTGCATAATTAAAATGCGATCATTTTGATCCAGAGACCACTCATTTGGTCATAAAAATTATTTTAGGAAATACAGGAAACGAATGTACAGAATAGCCTATCAAGTTTTCTGTGCATAAGAAGCTATTTTAATCTTACCTGTCCTCGATTCACTCAGAAGTTACTGTAATAACATTATAGCATTATGTCCATCTAGAGAAACTACACTTTCCAATGGTGAATTAATAATTAATTATACAAATCGGTTAATTTAGCTTCCGATATTAATTCATACAAACACAGAAACATTCTCTGTAGGCTATCTTTCATGGCTTTCGATTATTGCTGTCCAAGGCCCCTTATAGACGAAGTCATTTGTTTTTTAAATCATTACACGGCCTTAGATGGCAGTTATTTTAATTTTAAAACTCATTTATCTCATTAAATACCAGTCCTATCAAACTTTTTCAAGGAATAAAACTTATCGGAAATTATTTTTAAAGAAACGTTTGTTATGTAACATTTTTCACAAAAATCAATAATAAGCGAGATATTTCGATTTATTTAATTCAGGTCCCCTTATAACACCCCTTTTAAATAACGTATTTTGAATGCCATATAGCCTAAAATCTAAGTTACAACGAACTTAATTTATATTCCAATTTTTATCGAAATCCGTTCAGCCATTATCGCGTGAAAAGGTAACAAACATACAGACAGACATACAAACAAAAATTTCAAAAAAGCAATTTTCGGTTTCAGGGTGATTAATTATATATGTTAGTACTAATTATTTTTGTAAAATCGAAAATTACCAGAAAAATTTCGGCTACAGATTTATTATTAGTATAGATATAATACTATATCTCGCGCTGTTACGGCGCTACATTTGTTTTAGTGTTGTGACCGTTTGCCATGTTGTGAGTGTTTGTTGTTGCTAAGCGCATTGATGCGTCATTATCTGTTGTTTTAGGTGCATTCATTGAAACCTTAGTCAACAAAGAGTCAATATTAAAAAATGAAGTTTTACAGCCTGAGAGAACTAGCCGAAATGAATTTGATTTTTGCATGAAAGAGCAGTGATAACCCAGTTTTGTGTGTTGTTCACTGATGAAGTAACTTTCACACGGGATGGTAGTTTAACACACATAGCCAGCACATTTTGGAGCAGATAAATCCATATTCCATTGCAATCAAATCTCATCAGGTGCGATTTAGTGTCAATGTGTGGTGTGGCATCATCAACACTACTCGGTCCACATATAATGTCAAATCGCTTAAGGGGAGAAATTTGCAGGACTTTCGGTAAACACCCTGTCCGTTTTATTGGAAAAGGTACCGATTGCAGTTTGCACCAGGACATGATTCCAGCATGACGGAGCTCCTACGCACTTCAGTCTTGAGGCAGGGCAACAGTTGACGGCTTCATTTGGTGACAAATGGATTGGTTATCAAGGTCCCGCCCATGGCCAGCAAGATCGCCAGATTTTAATCTACTTCATTTCTTCTTGTGGGGACATCTGAAGACTCTTGTGTACGCCATACCTATTGCACGGATTGTCGATGCCTGTAACACCAGACGTACTCTATCTGGCATATTTGAATTAGAGCGGCAGTCATTGCTTCAACGATGCCAATATTTTTTTTTTTTTTTACAAGAAAGGGGGCGTCATTTCGAAGCTATCATGAAATGCACAAGATTGAACATCGGTTGTCTGTTGTTTTTTCATTGAAAGCTCAGTCATCAGACAGTCAAGCCACTGGCCCTTGCATGAATGATTGCCTACCAGCAACAACACTGAAACAAGTATATCACCGTACCTGTGAGAGATAGGACACATATTACTTAACGAAAAATGTTTGTTTTGTACCTCTGACTACAATATTCTTCTGTAACATAAATTCTGAATCACTCTGTATTTAATACGTATTTTAATAGTCCAGAATTGACACATATGTGCAATAATGAGCCTAACATGAGGTTTGTATATGTTGGTCATGATGTTTTTGGACTAATATGGCTTTATAACTATAATACGAAGCACATTTTCTACCTCTTCTTATTCTTCTTTAGCGCTACAACACCATCTAGTTGTTTTGCTTTTCTTATAAAGAATACTCATTGTTATATTTTCTCGGGCAAGGCAACCAATATGTTTACTGAAATTTTGCATGAAGCCTTGAGCGTTTGACCTGGTCGTGGATTGTTCCGTAGAGAAGTTCAGCCGGAAATAAACCACAAACACCAATTAGCCTATTTACAACTGATTTTCCTCTCCATAAACTGTAACCATTCTCCGAACGATTTTAGCAGGTGTACGTCCTTCTGCAGTCGAAAGCTCAATTACAGCACGCTGTTCACTTTAGGACTTTTTCTTCTTAAAGGATTCACTTCCTTTTTTTCACTTATTTCGAGCAATAATGACTGGTATGTCAACCTAACCTACCAGAAGAGAGTCTATAAACATTGTTGCCAATAACGCACCTCTAAATTGCACTCCGACCGATTCTCCTGTTGCACATAGTAGGCTTAAACCTCGGCCGAATTTCACTTTAACTAACCACAGGCTATACTAAAGTATGTCAGATAATCTGTTGATATTGTTCTTTCTTATTCCTGAAGATTAATTCAGGACATTTCAATTTTTTTCAACCGAATTTTATGATATTCTGAGAACACACTTACAGTATACCTTACTCTTAGTATGCTGTACGAAGTTTCAATTCCGTAGGTCAATTAATTCTCAAGATATTACAAATTACATCATCATTTTCAGATCAAGTATGAGACCCTTGGGCCTAGTGGATCCGTTAAGGTCTCCAGCCAACGTTTCATAGGATGTCACAAATTCCTGTGACCTCATCGAGCAAAGAAAGGAAATGTTTGGAAATGGAAATTGCATTATGAAATAAATAACTGCCCCTACTAAGACCCCACCTTAATATTTTTCACTTGAAGAACTTTAAATAATTTTAAATAGACTCCAGGCATATAGAAACTAGAATCATATTGGATTTTTATGTGGGTGAATATCGTAGAAAATATACATTTTTGAAAGTTTAATTTTTGTTATTAAAGAAATTAAACCATCACGTGTCTAAACTCAGTAAGAATTTCGTTTCTTGTACAGTTGGCCGCTCTCTAGAAGCAAAGTTCCCTTCGGGTATCTTCGCTACAATTCGGAGATGGGCGATGTTACATGTTGTTGGACCACTTTGCCTGATATCTACAATTATAATTAAAGTATTTTATGTGCTACTCAATAGCGTAATGGTAGCGTCCCGGCTTGGTATTCGTGAGGCCCTGCGTTCGAATACAACCTAGTGCTTTTTATGTTCTTTGTTTCTACGAGAGAGAGAGACAAAATATACAGAATTGCTTCTTTCTCTTTTATGATTATTTTAGTAATTAACATCAGGTTCATGAATGTATTATGTCATGACTTTATCATTATTTATTATGACATTATGGCTGCAAATGAAAAGAAAAAAAAGATTTTATTCTCAACAAATATATCTGTCCTGGCATAAACAAAACAAACTTATTGGCATCTGCCTTAGAATATTCAAACAATTAAGCATTCAAAAAATAAAACAAAAAGCCACGATTCATATTTAACCTATCTTCCCCACATCTCGATCACATCTTGCAGTCTTGTGGGCATGGAATCGACTAGAGTCTTCACAAATAGCGACAGTTCTCAGCCACGACATTCCAAGCGTCCTGGACATACATACATAAATGTTCTGCCCATGGGAAGGTCTTTCACTGCAAACCCAGCATTCTCCAATATTTTATATTTTCTGCCTTCCTCTTAGTCTCCGCATATGATCCACATTTTTTAATGTCGTATATTATTTAATATATTCTTCTGCTCCGAACTGTTTTCCGTTCACCATTCCTTCCAGTGAATCCTTCAGTACACAGTTTCATCTCAACCAGTGACCCAATCAATTTCTTTTTCTCTTTCTAATCAATTTCACCATTATTCTTTCTTCATCCACTTTTTCCAACACAACTTCATTTCTTATTCTGTCTGTCCACTTCACACGCTCCATTCTTCTCTACATCCACATTTCAAATGCTTCTATTAGTTTCTCTTCATTTCGTCGTAATGTCCATGTTTCTTCCCTATACAGTGCCACACTCCACACAAAGCACTTCCTATTAAAAGCTTCCTTTGCTTATGTTTGCAGTTTTTCTTGGGAAGGATAAATGCGGTAACTTCCCATTGCTTTCCGCACAACACTGTCTTTTTCGATTCATAATAGATCCCAGGGGGCCAAAGCGTGGAGGTGAAGAGAGTGGATTTGACTAATTGGGACCTTCGGACTTCACCGAAATTCACCGCAGGGGTTAAATATTAGTTCTATCAGGATTTTTGACTCGAACAGATACCGGGAAACCCCAATTAGTCTTTGCCCCACGAATCCTGGACGAGCTTCTACAAATCATCAGAAAATCTTGGAGGGGGACTGGGCCAATTTTCCCGCATATGTTTCTATATTTGTGCCCTCGTGTTTCAGTCGGAAGAACGTCGGAATTTAGATGTAAACTTCTCAGGTTCAATTTCTCGTCACTCCTTTTCATTTTATTGTGTTTCAAGACAGTATAATATAATAATATAAAAAGAAAAACTAACACCATTATTATGCAACTGTATTGTTCCAAACCTAATAAGCCTATTAATTTTTTTTGTTGGTTATTAACGACGCTGTATCAACTACTAGGCTATTTAGAGTCAATGGAATTGGTGATAGCGAGATAGTATTTGGCGAGATGAGGCCGAGGATTCGCCATAGATTACCTGGCATTCACCTTACGGTTGGAGAAAACCTCAGAAAAAAACCCAACCAGGTAATCAGCCCACGCGGGGTTCGAACCCGCTCCCGAGTGCAACTTCAGACCGGCAGGCAAGCCCCTTAACCGACTGAGCCACGCCGGTGGCTGCCTATTAAATTTATGTTACTTACGTCGTTAAAGAATGATAACAGAATATAAACGATAACTTGAATGTTATATTATATCACTAAAGAACAATAACAGAATACAAATAACATATATTATTTATACAGGATCACTAAAGAACGATAACAGAATGTAAACGATAAATATCGGTTTGTTTGATTAATATAAGATATTATATAATATATAATTAATTATTTAAATAAAATATCCTATTTTCCATAGAAAAATGGTTATTTATATTATAATAATTACTTATATAACATACAGAGTATTTATATCGCGAAAGAACAATAATAGAATATCAATAACTAGAATATTATTTATATTGTTAAATAACAATAACACAATATAAATGATAACTTGAATATTATTTATATTGCTAACGATAACAGAATACAAATGACAACTTGAATATTATTTATATCACAAAAGAACGATAACAATATAAATAATGTGAATACTATTTATATCGTTAAAGAACGATAACAGAATACAAATTATAATTTGAATATTATTTATATCGGTAAAGAGCGATAACAGAATATAAAAAAATTATGTAGAAGAGTGTAAAGTCGATCAAAATTTTGCAATTTTTTAATGATATTGAGGTTATGCAATGGAGCGAAGTTCCTCAGAAAATAGCATTTTGTCGCCATATCCTTCACTTATGAAGACACACTACAAGAATTGAATTACAATGTATAAAAACTGTTTTTTTATATTTGACTTGTGATCGAAGTTACCTGCTTAAATAGGGTAAAGTCGATCACCATTGAATTTTTAGTTTAAGATCGATTTTAAAATATTGCGGAGTAAAGTCGATCACAGTTTATGTTAAAAAAAAAAAAACAAATTAAGTGCATTACATATATCTTATTTGTTATAAGGAGTTTAAAAACAATAATAATCTTCAATATATGTCTATAGCATTATATAATGTATCTTTTGTTACTTTGATCATACTATTCGAAACATTTAGGCCTATAGGTCTCCACTGTACAATCGTGACTATGACTGCCAACTTATAAAACATAAAAACACATTTTAATATTTCACATACCAACAAACAAAGATTTAAGAATTCAAAATTTACATTGAAATGCCACCCTTAAATTATAATCTAAAATGCAATTCAACATTGCTTAGGATTATATCAGATGTTATTTGAAATCTTCCTCTCCTCATGTCACTTTAGAAACTACGTTGTTCCCATAGTCAGATAAAGAGGGGTGTACAAAATATGTTCCATGGCAGTGCTTCTCTTACGCAAGAAATTCACCATAATTTCGTCTTCCTCTTTCCCTACTATCCCATCGATATAAGCTATACTATGACACTTTTCTGTTTATAAGTGTTAGTTGGAGGTATTCCGGTGAACAATTTATTTTTCCTGCTGGTCCTATCTGTTTCGAGTAGGTCGATGGTATGATCGACTTAACCCTACAAAGGTACAAGTTTTCTTAAAATAATAAGTTTCAATACTAACATTTACGAACTGCAAAACTATTATTTCAGGATACAATCTTAACGGAAAGTACTTACGTATACCTCCTGCCTCCTTTCACTGCTGACTATAATTTAGAGTTTGCAAGACTTTGTTTTCATTTAAGAGAAAAAGTTGAAAATAACAATTTTCACTTCAACGGTAATTCCAGTGTTCCCATTGTTGGCATTCGCAGGCTTTTTGTTGTCCCTCTCGCTTACATTTACAATGTCAGGCAATGAAGTCAGCATAACAAAATTTTAACAAGTAACTGAGAAAATATATAATTTTCAATAAAAATTGCAAATGATCGATTTTACACCCACTAATTGAGTTTACCCACTTCTACGGTAACTTGAACAGTATTTATATCGCTTAATGAACGGTAACAAAATATAAATGGTAGCTTGAATATTACTTACAACGCTAATGAACGATAACAGAATATAAATTATAATTTGAATATTATTTATATCGCTAAAGAACGATTCAAAAATAAAATGAATACTTGAACAAGGCCCGAACTAACAACCTTCGAATTATTATGCGGGTACTTTACCTCTGATCTATGAGACGCAGACGTGGAATACTTTCATAGTTCCGGAGCTGCTTCTACAAGCACATGCATCGTGTGATATTGCTGTGATCCGATGTGGACTCGCTGTTCACGAGTGCGGCCACTTTTTTTTGACAAGTGTACATGTTATAACATACTAACAAATTTCGACCCATTCATTGCATTCTGGCAATTATTATTCTGCACGAAGCATTTTTAGCACAAAGAGAATTCTGAAAATTTAAAAAGCGAGTGAATGTCTTAGTCTGAGATATTAAATACAGTTCGCGTCGCTTTGAAAATTGTCTGTCGGTGCCTTAAAAATGGCTGAAGAGATAAGGTGATAACATTATCTGAAACATGGAGAATTAAACATTTAATTTCGCGGGGGGGGGGACAAAAATAATATTTTTGTTAAACTCTGTCAAATTTCGGTCATAACTCCAATTAAGGTCAGTATTCCTTATAAGATTGGAGTAATAAGATATATTCTGAATAACTGACGTTCTCCCGATTACATTTCCTTCATATTTCGAATGTTAGACTTTCATGGCGAACTCATGTTACTGTAACTCCTAATGCAAATAAAATGGCTTTATTTAATAAGGGAATCCTTAAAAGGTTGAAAGATAAATACTTACAATTGGTTGGTCATATGATCCAATATCAATAGTCATGCTTTATCTCCAATCAGAGTTTCTTCAGACTCTTCTTCCATAGCGCATATCACAACTAACAGTAAGTTTAACTGTTTCATTAGGCTTCTTATTAGTGGAAATTTCCACATAGAGGGAGTTCTTTATAGATTAAATACGAGTGATCAATTCTCGGATAGCCTTTGTAATACATTAGTTAATTATTTTAAGTGCAGTGAAATCGTTCATACCATGATAATTTTATATGTGGTCAATAAAAATGACATTATCAGTTAATATCGGAATTTTGTGTTATTCTTTGAACAGACTTTAGAGGATATAAAGTACCTAGCTTACATTCGAAATAATAATAGTATTTGTTGTATTTATTTAACAGTTCTTGCAACTCCAGACTTCAATGTCGAAATTCAACAAGAGCGAGAAAAAAAAACGATATATTATGTTTCCTGGCGTCCTCCACGAACTACAGAATTTTTTACGTAGCGTAAATCTACAACACGGCTTTGATTTCTTCTAGAAGGAAGACACGTTAAGGATTTTATGGTCTTTTAAATCCTTTGCACTTGACCGGATTTCAATCTGTGTTTCTCGTATCTAACAGATGGCACTGTAAGCGAAGAGCAACAAGTGCTTACTTGAGAGGACTACAATTCTTTTTTTCCGGCGTAACATATTTAGTTTTCTTTCTGGGTTAGGGTTCCTAGATCTATTAAGGGGAGTCTCTACACCGAAGTTTGACAAAAAAATGAAATTTTGGTTTTTATCATTTTTCGGTAGTCTGATATGTATAAAATGATAATATGAATTTATTTCTTCAAATTTTCAGCTTTTAGCCTTATCTTCAGAAAAAAATATTGTAGTAATACTTAATGAAAAAAATGCGAAGTGGAATTTTAAATTTATTTAGCCAACTTTATTTATAAAAGTATATTATATATGCCCCATTTTTGCTTTATTTGAATCTTTTATCACTTCTGAGAAAAGCGCTCCCAAAATTCAGGAATTAACATTGCATGGAGCCACCGGCGTGGCTCAGCCGGTTAAGGTGCTTGCCTGCCGGTCTGAAGTTGCGCTCGGGCGCGGGTTCGATCCCCGCTTGGGCTGATTACCTGGTTGGATTTTTTCCAAGGTTTTCCCCAACAGTAAGATGAATGCCAGATAATCTATGGGGAATCCTCGGCCTCATCTCTCCAAATACCATCTCGCTATTATCAATCTCATCGACGCTAAATAACCTCGCAGTTGATGCAGCGTCGTTAAATAACCAACTGAAAAAACAGTGTATGGTATGGTAACTTTGGCACCATTTTTCTGCATTTTTTTATTTTTGTGACAGTGGTGCATTTTTCTCAGAAAATATTGTACCCATAAACTAAAATTAATACACAATATCAATGTGATTGCATTTTATAGAGTAGGTTAAAGAAATTAGGATTATTTATATCTTCAGCAAAAATAAAAACAAAAATAATTTGTTGTGAATCTTAAAGAAAAAAATGTTAGCAATGAGAAAATTGTTTTTGCCAACCGCTCACTGGAATTTTAAATTTATTTAACCCGTTGTATACATAAAGGTATGTTACATATGACCTATTTTCTACATTTGTATCTTTTATAACTTCTGAGAAAAGTGGAACTAAATTTGAGGAATTTAACATTGTAAAATATGGAAGTACAGATTCCCTTTAACGTGTGTTTTAACTGCGGACCAGACCACGGGTATAGCTTATAGGTGGGGACCATATTTTTATGTAATATCAAGGTGTGAAATATGTACATTTATGTAAGATAACTAAGCTGAATATGTACCAAAATATGTAAAATCATGAAAATATTTAATATCAAAATCTGGTAGGTATAGGATAGATAAGACTTTCCAGTTGTAATTTCATAGAGCACCCGACTTTTTTACCGCACACTTGATACATTACTATTTTTCCTTCAGTAGTGAAAGCTTCGTCCATCGCAATCCATGATTTTGTTTTTATCGTTAGGGTTGAAGATACAGGGACCATTTTAGTTAGTTAAAAGCAGTAGGCCTAGATAAACTCACTTGCACTTTATATTGTACTTACTAAAACTAGAGAACTGAGTGAAGTGAATGACACAACAGTATTGCAAGCACTGTTTCGCTTTACTGCGTTAGGAAAAATAAGAGGAGGTGTCGGATACATGCATTTTAGCTGTTCTCTGTAAGAAACAAGGTACCTAGTAAAACCTCAAACTATAGACATTTACAATCTGTTGTTTGAAAAGTGACATTCTTGTCTCTTCAATAGGGTAGGATTATTCCAGCCGAGAACCATACTTTCTAATTGCTCGGAAAATCCCATTTCCGTATAGGTTTACTAAATTTAAAGTAAAGAGGTCAAGCAATAACCTGAAAGCTATTTATTTTAATTTTTCAAAAACTTTCCAGTTTATTTCTTTACAGCTTCTTTTCAAAAGTCGGCTACTTTATTGCGGCTCATGTCAGACATGACACGGGTTTTTCCTGGAAGGACTAGAAAGAGGGTGGGTAAGGTTTGCAAATTACATGGGAAAGCTTGTTAAGACGTGTGCAGAACAATTATAGTTCGAGACAAATCATGTCGTCCTCGTCCCACTCCATCCCATTAAGGCAACGCTACTGTCTGAGTGATTTTTACAATACAAGATAGTTGTATGAGAAAGGTTGCCTTTTGTTCACACATATTTACAGTGGGCGGTATGGGGTGAGTGCCTCTATTACTTCCTGGAACTAAGGACGTTATATTTCGTCCCGAAATATATCCTTTCTTGGGCGGGTAAAAAGGCTTTTTAAATCTGTGTATTTCAAATTGTAAACTTACCCAGCAGAAGATTTTTTTTTCCTTTTAGAGAAGTAAAAATGAATAATACCCCTAAATATGTAGATTTATGTAATACCAAGCCATAATATGTAATGTGGGGTAAATATGTAAAAATATGCAATATTAAATTTTAGTATACTAATGGTAATTACAAGATTCTCGAATATTTGTTATTTACATATGGTTAGGTTGAAAGGAATATAATATGTAATTACATAAAAATTCGGTCCGTACTTACAGGTAAGCGATCTCGACTCTTGCTCTGGGTCTGTGTTCGTGTATGGGTTCGTATACCGCCTGATCACAATTTTTCTGAGTATTTTCGAGCTATAAAGCGAATTACATATAATGTAATGCCAAATACTCGGACTTTTCTTGCTCAGTACCATCTCGAAATCACTAATCGCAATGACGCTACATAATCGTACATTTGTTACAACGTTATTAACAATGTATTAAGACTCATGAAGATCTTCTCCATCTCCGTGATCCTGTCTCACGGTTTCGAGTGCATCTCAAGATTAGTAAGCATATATGGGCAGGCAGTCGAGCTGAAGCTGTGCCTCTTATGAAAGTAAATCTAGGTGCGGGTTCCAGGCCAAACGTCAAGCACACTCATATAGCCATTGTGATACAGGAACTCTATAGCTATTTCTAGGCGATTGGTTGTATCGCTGTAATGCGTTACCGCTTACTTTGAGCAGCCATTATTTAATCAACTACAAGGATGACGTCACTCAGTTGTCTCGCTGGCTTTTAGAGGGCGCAACCGTGGATGAATCCATGCAATTCTGTCCACAGTGGCTCATTGTGCGTCCTACATATGCGATGAATGTTACAAGTCAAACAAGTGCCCTGGATGGCTTTCGTATATCAGATACTGAAAAGTAAGCTATTTCGCATCGCCCCTGACAGTGCCAGATCTCGTTCTCACACAAGAAACCTGACAAACCACAGGGCCTGAAGCCCCAAGTCCTGAGGACATAACATGTGAGTATCGTAAACCCTTACTATCACCAAGAATTCAACGGCTTCAGAGACTGTCGGAAACATGTCACAGACTGTAGGACATTATCTAGTTTCAAAAATAAACTAAAATAGCACTTTTTCAATTCAGATTCCTTTCAATTATAAGCCTTTTTCTCTGTCATAGTTTTCTGAAAAAATATATATTTCTTTTCCTCCCTTTCCCCCTTTTTTGTTCTCTTGACCACCAGATGAAGTTATTATCATACCATAATTCTTGTGGATTTTATTTAATTTTCGTATTTTTTCTTAATTTTTATTATTATTTTATTACATTCCATTTGTTGTATTCTTCCTTACGTTTTCCCCAATAACTATTTGTACTAACTGGGTTCCTTTTATAATATTACAATCTCAAGGTGTATATTTTACTTTCTTTTTTCTATTATGGTATTATTTTCATGTTGTTCAGTGTTCATTCTGTTATGCTGTTACTTTTTTTAAATATCTTATTAACTTTTCGTTAAATTTTCACTACTTTTATACTTTGTGACCTGGTAGATTGTAAGAGAAGACCCTGTGGTCTTAACTCTGCCAATATAAATAAATGAATAATAATAATAATAATAATAATAATAATAATAATAATAATAATAATAATAATAACAATAAATGGCTTGATAGTGACATACGTCTGCTAGTATAGAATTCAAGTTCCTTTAAGATATATTCATTTCTTTTATGATACCACTTAGTATAGCCAGCTGTTCGGTGCATAAATCTCATTTCACTAACAGTGATTCTACTTGGGTCACATTTTCCTAGGGTCCATGTTTCACTTTCATAGCTTAGGTCTGGTCGTGCAAAGGTTTTATACAGACGAGTGCAGGTTTATCGCTGAATTAGAGATGGTTTAATTATTCTATTTATGTTGCCCATTGATTTATTATACTGTAAAATTTTGTCATGAATGTCTAAATCTACTAAGAAAAATAATTTGTAGCTAAGATATTTAAATTATTTAACTCTTTCCAAAATACTTTCATCAATATAAACCTTTGCTGGGAAAAGGCTCTTTACCACAAAAAGGCCATCATTTTTGTTTTGTCGGTAGAAATTTCCATAGAGTATTTATCTGCTATGAGTTTCAAAATATTGTATATGGACATTTGTAAATCGTCCTCTGAACAGGCTAGCAAAGTTAAATCATCTGCAAATAACAATACGTCCAAATTATATTGCGGTTTATTGGTATGTCATTATGTCTTGTTTTCCTAAATTCACGTATCTTGGCATTCATATATATGTTAAATATAAGGGAGGACAGTGTGCATCCTTGTCGGACACCAGAAGAAACCATCTTCCAGGCTGAGGCAATTTATCTGCAATTTAAATTGAGATTGAAGTATCTTTATATATATATATATATATATATATATATATATATATATATAATATATATGTTCTGAATACTTTGTTGTGGGATGCAATCTTCTACTAATATATTCAGTAAGATGTTACGATTTATATGAAATCCAGAAATGCAATGTGTGTTTCTATATTGAATTCTGTTTTTTTTAATCAGAAGTTTCATTGTGAAGTAACCATCACAGCATGATTTGTCTGTCCTAACTCACTTTTGTTCTTCGCCCAAAATGTTCTCAAAATATTAATATAACTTATTTTTGATTAAATTTTCAAATCTTTTACAACCAGTATGTAATAAACTAATCCCCCTAGAATTTTCACAAATCCTTTCTATTCCCTCTCTTGTAGATTGGTATCACAAGTGATTTTCACGAGCATTGAGGAGGCTCCTTTCGATTCCAAATCATGTTGAGGAAGTACCGAAATCTGTGCGAAAGTGATTCACTCAAGTTTTTAAACAATTCCATGTTTATGTTGTCTTCCTCGGTGCTTTATTGGTCTTGGAATTACTGAGTACTGGTATAACTTCAACAAGTGTAATATGTTTTATGTCAAAATTTTCTGAATGTTGCATAGTCAAGGGAGATGTGTCTCGACTCCATAAGTCTTCATAATATTGTAGCCATTTATCTTGAGGTATTAGATTAAGGGGAATAGACTCTTCATTGCCTTTATTTAAAAAATTTGAGAATTTTATATATCTGCGATTGAGGACGTCTTACTATCTTTTCTAGAAAAGATACAAATTCATTAAAAGATTGTCTTTGATATTTATGTACCTCACGTTTAGCAATTACTTTTTTGAAGTAATATAAAGCTTTGTCGTTTTCCTTCCCTGTGGTCAAATATTTTTTATATGTCTCTCGGCTTTCCTCTATAATTTTTTGTATGTTTTCATCCCATTTCTTTAAACCTCATTTTCTTTGCCATTTCTTTTTACTGCCATTCCTCTCAAATGCTGCTTGTTTAACAATATCTGTAATGTTCTTCCATTCTTCTTCAACCTCTTCACTTACTGGTATGTTGTTATTTAACCCATTCAACCTGTTGTGATATAACCATTTAGTAGAGGGATCATGTAGCAAATGGACTTTATATGATGGTTTGCAATAACTTGTTTATGTGAAACAAATTATTTACAAATTTCCGCAAGAGTCTATTTCTGTTCAATAAAGTAGAACTGAGTTAAAGGCTTTTAGACTCCGACTACTCCTGATTTCCTGTAACAAAGAATTCCAGATATGGGCTGTGTCTATGTATTGACAAGGATACAGAGTAAAGATATGATTCATGATATGGTATTAATAGTACAAGGTTATGTTGCGAACGTGTATTACCGTTGTGATGGAATGCTAGAAGTGTGAAGTGAGAAACCAGGTAATTAGTTGTGGGATTATTTAAAATCTTACACACAGCAAACAGAGTGAATTGACTGAGCATCTCTCTCGTAAACCAAGCCAAGACAATTGTTAAGAAATACTTGGAGACATGAACATAGAGACGGATGTTAAAAATGAAGCGGACATATATAAGAAAGAGCCCGGACTTATATTCACTAAAAGTTAATATTGTTAACTCAAACGTTTCTTGGGTTTCCAGCCTGGTCATAAGTTGGTGATCCACAGACGTTTCGAGGATGTTCATCTTCTTAAACTTCAGGGTTAAATGATAACTAAGGGCTGAATGAATGAATGAATGAATGAATGAATGAATGAATGAATGAATGAATGAATGAATGAATGAATGAATGAATGAATGAACTGATTAGCTACAACATACGGGGGGAGGGGGAAGAATACAGCGACCTAATCCGGAGGAGTTAGAAACGCGATGGTACCAACTAGGAAGAGAAGTGAGTGAAGTCTAGGCACGAAAAGGTAAATTTGGCTGTTTGAAGATTCAATCGCGTAGGGTTTAATCATCTTAACGGTAATAGCCAATTGGCTCTTTGATGACTTTTCTCAGATCAGGAGTCCAGCCAATTGGCTCTTTGATGACTCCATTAATCTGTACAAGGGGACGATTAAATTCTGTTAGAGCCCGAGTTCGATGTCTATAATCATTCATTTTGAACCGTCACCAATATCTGGGGAAGTGAATACAGGTCCGCGGTCCTTTTCTTTTAGGGCTAGGGATACTCAGCTCCTTAATTTATAGTGTTAGAGGTAGTAGTCAGCCAATCAGCGCACAGCTCCTCGGCCTACTACTCCCTCAGACACTATAAATTAAGGAGCTGGGTACCTTTAGTTATCATTTAACCCTGAAGATGAGGAAGATGGACATCCTCGAAACGTCGGTGGATCACCAATTTATGACCTGGCTGGAAGCACGAGAAAATTTTGAGTTATCACGTCGCCAGGAAAGCTTAAATAGTTATTTAATATTGTTAGTCTCTAGAATAGTTAATAAATTATAAAAGGTATACACTCACTCCATTCTTGTCATTCAGTACTTCCCTTTGGCACCGTTAACGGTCTTTAATCCTTCTAATCGCCACTTAGGCCTACTAATCAGTGCGTGGCTTCAAGACGCATTGTCTAGGCCTTGTGACAAAATGATCTATTACTACATTTCGTATTCTTCGGAAGAAGACGAAAAATTCTCTCAACATACACCACATTCGATGTCATTCTTAACATTTAGTGCATATAAATCCGGACTCTAAGTATCCCCGATTTAATCAAGAATTTCGTCGTGACCACACTCATTATAATAGTCATTATCTTCCACACACTTCATAATCAATTAGTACTACCTAATAGTGTCGCGCTTCAATTTATGAATAGCCTTGAGAAATTTGTCGCGATAAAATGGGAATGGAATTGGATTTAGGGTGAAAATTTTCATTAATAATTTAGAATGAAAATGTTCATTCCTTTATTTTTTTAGCTTATTATTATTTGATGCTCCCCCTTTAAAATGGTATACGACATCTCGAGGGTTCAGAGTACAGATATTGTATGTCCATTTCTGGTCAGAATTGATATGTGATGATCTACTGATAGAAGAAGCTAAATATTCATTCTGCAAAAATATTGTATTACGAGGGGGATTATTAATATAATAATTATATTTTGCTGGATTATTTTTATAATATGTACGCAACAGGAAACACTTCTCTCAAGGCTTCCCTAAAGTTAGAAAAAGTCGACATAAAATGTGTGTGCTTTAAGAAATCTTTATGAATGTACAAAAATTGTATCCGTTTTAATTTTTCAATATCTAAGAACAGATCTAATACAAGTTTTAATTTTGAAGCTAATTTATAAATAATTAGGTATTTTGGGTGGAAAGCCTATACATTTTTTTACCTTTTATTTTACTTTTGGTCTTTCCTCTTTAAAATGGTATATCACATATCATTATAATATATCTGAAGTCTGATTATTAAAATATGTAGCTAGTCGGCGATATATGCAATGGAGGGGAAAGGAACCATTCTAGTTGCCTCATAAGTGGTGCCATGTTGGTATCATTCGTGGGGTTTAGACCTGTCTTAGTAAGTTACAGTTGACTAAACAACAATATCATTCTACTAAAATAATATCGATCTAAATATTTTAGTTTTCTGAGAAAGTAACGTCTCGCTATATGAATATAGGCGCATATATATGTATATATGTCTTATTTTAACATATGCACGTATGGGTAAATCAAGAAATGACTATAGAGTGCTACTTGGAAGACCTGAGGAAAAGAACCCTAGGTGAGACGGAGACGTACATGGGAAGGTAATATAGGAGTTTGGGATATGATGAGATTGACTAGGTTAATCTTGCTCATGACAGGCTTGTTGGCTTATATCAGGGTGGCAATGAACCTCCGGGTTCTTTAAAGCTATTTGTAAGTAAGTAAATAAATTGAATATTTCACACAAAACCTGAAATTTTCATAAATTGTATATTTTAATATTTTACAAGTAACGAAACAATGTTTATTTTTTAATTTGTTCAATTTTGGAGATGTTACAGGAGGTTGTTGTTGTTGTTGTTGTTATTGTTGTTGTTGTTCAACTATCCGAAGACAGGTTGAAACATTATGTGTGACAGCAATAAGGCTACTCATGAAGAAACTAAGCCAGGAAATAATGCAGTAGGATAACCAGCTCCTTTCCCCCTCCATTGCATACATCGATTACTAGTAACATATTACATTAATCAGACTTAAGATATACACGAACGTCGGCCTGAACGACGCAGTTTGTATAGCGCTGGCTTCTGTGCCCAAGGTTGCGGGTTCGATCCCGGCCCAGGTAGATGGCATTTAAGTGTGCTTAAATGCGACAGGCTGATTTCAGTGGATTTGTTGGCATATAAATGAACTCCTGCGGGACAAAATTCCGGCACATAGCGAAGCTGATATAACCTCGGGAGTTGCTAGCGTCGTTATATAAAACGTAACATTTAACATTTATATACAAACAATTTTTCTTTCTCTGATACATATCGTCGAATGTGATGTAGGTACTGCCTGATAAAGATGTAGCCACTACACCCACGGAAAAAAGCGGCCGGCCGTGCTTTTCTAATTGACTGCCAAACGGTACAGTCATCGGTTTAAATTCAACCTGAATATGTCACAATAATACAATTAAAACTAAACCTTATGTTGTGGTATATATGATATGATATTTATTATATTATAGATCACAGATAAAGTACATACAAGTAATCAATTGAAATCATACATTACAAACTTTATAATTATTTTTTACACAAAGATATAGTATTATTTAAGTACAATTTCTACAATTTACATATTTAATAGACAATTTTTTTTTTGTTTTATCTTGCACTTGCTTTTAGTTTTGTGCAAGACTCAACTCATTCTAGCATGTAGTTACAATCAGTATTCGTTCACCTTCCTATTTCTTTATTTATATATATATATATATATATATATATATATATATATTTATATTTATTTATTTTCTTCTTTTTTCATTCAATTCTATTTCATTTATTCTTTCCATTCTAATTTTTTTATCAAAAAAAGATATAAACCTAATTGCTTTTGCAATTTTGTGTTATTATTATTCATCAGTTTTTTTATAGCTATTTCTTTATTTATTTGTAGGAACTTTTCATTTATAAATTTCATCCGTATATCTTTTGTATTTTGACATTCAAGAACAATGTGAATGTCATATTCTCTCCGTCTTGTGGTATATAAACACAAGCAGCTATCAACATTTAGGATATTGAGAAGCTACATTTATACAGGTTGGAAGTGAAATAACCCTGCAAATTTTCAGAGCGAATAGCTCATGTTGTACGCAACAAAAAGTATATCATATTGGTGGAAAGTTCATAGTGTTTAACACTCTCTTTTTCGGCAACTATTGCGAGTAGGATCGTGACTTTTGTCCAAATGGATAGAAAATGTAATAAAGAATCCTTTATTCCTCTGACTTATTTCAATAGCGTGGACGATTGTCGAGTAAATTGAATTTAAAAACTACTAATTGCAAGCTACTGAATGTTGCAAACAGATTGCAAGGTCGATCGTAGTAAGGGTGGGAGGCTCGCGCACAGAGTCAGATCCAAGTTCGTTGACCTCTTACATCTTTATTACTAGAAGAAATATTGTGTTAGCGACGATTTTGCCGGACTGCTGAAACTACCACTTAATTTCCTAATTAACCGTGCATTTAATTATTACAAAATGTAATACAGGTTTTCTTTTCCCTGTACCCTATCGCCCCTTTCAATATACAGGGTTGTTTCACTTCCACTCTATGTGTAAATGTTCATTCATCGAAATGAACATTAAGGAGAATATTAATAGTCCTACATGCCAATCAACGTCAATGTTATAGACATGCATTCCGTATCTCATTCGTAGCTGAATGGATAGCACTTTAGCCTACTGAGAAAAAGTTCCGTGTTTGGTCCCCGGCCGTGATTGTCTTTTTTTAGCATCAATTATTACATCTTTGCAATTTGAACGTGCGTTACTCAGAATGTTTATTGAATACATTTTGAGAAAATATATACACCAATAACCTCTGGCGTGTTATTATTCGGTTGAGAAACTTTTATCATCCAGTCTGCTGTCAAAAAAACTGAAAGTTAGAATTTATAAAAGTTATATTACTGGTTGTTCTGTATGGTTGTGAAACTTGGACTCTCACTTTGAGAGAGGAACATAGATTAAGGGTGTTTGAGAATAAGGTGCTTAGGAAAATATTTGGGGCTAAGCGGGATGAAGTTACAGGAGAATGGAGAAAGTTACACAACACAGAACAGCACGCATTGCATTCTTCACCTGATGTAATTAGGAACAATAAATCCAGACGTTTGAGATGGGCAGGGCATGTAGCACGTATGGGCGAATCTAGAAATGCATATAGAGTGTTAGTTGGGGGCGGGAGGGAAAGAGACCTTTGGGGAGGCCGAGAAGTGGATGGAAGGATAATATTAAAATGGATTTGAGGGAGATGGAATATGATGATAGAGACTGGATTAATCTTGCTCAGGATAGAGACCTATGGCGGGCTTATGTGAGGGCGGCAATGAACCTCCGGGTTCCTTAAAAGCCAGTAAGTAAGTAAGTAAGTAAGTAAGTAAGTAAGTAAGTAAGTAACCTCTGTTGTTACTGACATTTTCTAGTCTAGTGAGAAGGGATGCACTAATTATTAATATTCGCGAAAGTTTAATATAAGATTGAAAGTTATACTTTATACATACAAGAACAAAAATTTGTAATTGCGATCTATAATACGTGACTAACGTTATCAATGGCAGTGACGTCACTTGACCTCTAGCGACCACTCCCAGATTATGCAATGTTGCCTAGTTATATTGTTAAGACTCAGCCGCTGATAGTGGTGGTAATTTAAATATTATATATTCTCGGACAAAATATTGTAGCCAGAAGAAATTCCAAAGCTATGGCCATTTTTTACGAAAGTCGCAGATTGAGTTATGTTGCTGACGCGGTAGGTACATCGTAATCAACAGTTACAGATGATGTAAAAAGGTTGAGAGAGAGGAAAAGTTACAATAGGAAGCCTGAAAGTGATGACCGATTTAGAGTGACGCAGATTTTAAGAAATCGTTATAGAATCTTGGTGGAAATCGACTCCATAATGTGATTGGTGTCAACATAAATGCTACGGTAGTTCGGAGACGTCTAGAGGAAGCATTTCTAAAATAATGCCGACCTGCAATAGGGCTAGAATTGATCCCAGACAATCGAGTAGCCTGTATTCGATTTGTCTGGAGGAGTGAAGCAAAGTACTGTTCTTGGAAGACAGCAGTCCGGGTTCTCCCGGAGATCACCAGACTGCAGGGAGATAGTCTGGAATCTAGTTGCAGAGCCTTATGCAGCTTGTGCTTTCTCCGATCGGACGACATTTAACAGAGTAATTTAGCTTAAAATTATTTTATTCTTTTTAAGTATGGGGTTTTTATTGTCTCTCAGTATATTACAAAATTCATATTGTAAGTTTTTTTTAATTTCGAGTGACTTTTGAATGTTTTTTACTTAACTTAAAATTAGTTCGTCTTTGATCCTCTCAAGTCAGACAATATAAACGTACGAGTAGTAATATATATTAATAATAAAATTGTAACCAAAACTTTTCTGGTAATTTTCGCTTTTGCAATAATAATCGGTGTAAAAATAAAATGTAAATAGCTCTCCTGAGACCAAAAATAGCATTTTTTTTTTTTAATTTTTGTTCACAGGCTGTCTGTGTGTAAGTCTGTTACCTTTTCACATGTTACTGGTCGTACCTATTTTTATGAAAATTAGTCTATAAATTACGTTGGAGAAAACTTAAAATTCAGGCTATATGACATTCAAAATACTTTCTTTTAAGCAGAGTTGTAAGAGGACCCGAAGTAAATAAATCGAAATATCACACTTATTATTAATTTTTTTAGAAAAATGTTACACATATATTTTCTATTTTTATTGCAAAAACATCAGACCAATATCACTGGCAGACTGCAAGGATCCTGAATTGTAAAAAACAGAAATTTCTGAGTGTTCGAAGAATAGTATGTGTTGTATAAATTTTGGAAACAAAAATGAGAGCAAACTTGTAATTAAAACTGAACTTTTGAATCAAGCTTTTTTTTAGAAAATGTTTCCAACAAGTTTTATTCTATGTAAAATTTTCATAGTACCGATATTTAACGAGGTATATGAGGTTTAAATAACAATGCTTTTTATGTGTATCACCTCAATCAGAATAATACAATGAAGTGAAAACAAATGACTCTGCGTTTATTTAAGACGGCCTTGCACAACAAACAAAAGATGTTCAATTAATAATGTTGTATGGTATCATTGTATTTAAATTTTATCAATATTAATATGTATAGAGAGAGAGAGAGAGAATGTCTGTGTTTTTATGAAGTACGAAGATACTTAACCGATTTGGATAATTTTTTTACAATTCGAAAATGTAGCACCTCTAGATGGATATAACCTATATCATTACGGTAACTCTATAATGAATCGAGGACTGATCACAAATGCCCATATCGGTAGAATTAAAACAGATCCTTATGTACAGAAAAATTGATATAATATTGTCGAAACATTTGTATTACTTATTTACGTGTTTGAGTGAGCCACCGTAATCTGTAGTGTTACTTAAACTTTATTTAGTCCACATAAAGTGCTAATTTTAGACTACATTTTAATGTATTTTTGTCCACGAGACATAAACGATTTTCCTTTTACTAATAATAAAACTGTAACTGAATATTTCTGGTAACAAGTGTAACGCAGCGCACGGGTATGGCTAGTGACAAAATATAATCCTAAAATTGTGCTTACATATCTGCATTAAGATTTCCTTGCGATATCCTGACGAGGAGAGTTTAAAAATCTTGGTAACTAGATCATTTTTGCACTGAGATTGTTAGGAGATAAAATATTAAGAAGAGTAGCGTCGTTCCACTTTGTCACAAGACGGTGTAATTGAAATTCTACGTAGTTGGCTAAAACAACGCTGAACCCGGCTACTGGAAAATAGATGAGTAATAAATGTGGAGATGAAAGAGAAATGGGTTGATCAGTCACCAGGTCAACGGAAAGCGCCAACTTACTATTTTTGTCAAGTAAAGTAACTACGTAACTCTATTACAATTTGTGCATATCCTTTCTTCCAATAGAGATGTCTTAGCAAAGGTGGTAGGGTTCAAACCTCATCGAGATCCATGCCATGTGTACTATTAAAATAGACGTAGGTAAGGCAGTTATACATGTGGAAGCGAGATGAAGCGAGGCTTGGCATGTGAACTATAGGGGAGACGCGGGAAAAACAGGAGTGGATCAGGACAGCACGTTTGCACATCACCTTTTTATGTTAGGTTAGGTTCTTTTCAAACTGAAATGACGAGTGAAACGTACAGTTAAAATTACTCTAACCTAACCTAATCTAACCTAACCTAACCTAACCTAACCTAACCTAACCTATCCTAACCTAACCTATCCTAACCTAACCTATCCTAACCTAACTTAACAAAAAAGGTTAGGTTAGGTTAGGTTAGAGTAATTTTAACTGTTCTACGCTTCACTCGTCATTTCAGTTTGAAAAGAACCTAACCTAACATAAAAAGGAGATGTGCAAACGTGCTGTCCTGATCCACTCCTGGAAAAACGAATAACCCTGGCAAAGAGAAAATGTCTATTTCTTTGAAACGCCAATAGGTAGCGCTTTCTTCTATGTGGGGGGGGGGGAAGAATCCCAACCTGATTTTGCTGCTGGAACTGACCTGTCGTCATTCTAGCTAGTGAGAAAAGAAGTCAGCGTGTGTTTGAAGAAAATTCACTGTTTTCTTAAAATATTTCAAGGTAAGAGAAATATAGGTACAACATACAGTACGGTACTGCAGAAACTCTTTGTTATATATGGGCGATACTATTACTTCTATACTGCCGTACTTATGAAGAATATTATTCACGTTCATATTTGTATAACCTTAAATGAAAAGCCAAGTGGCGTCTGCGGGCAAAGTGAATAGGGCAAAGTGGATAACTTATCCGCTTTGCATACCACCTTTTTTTGTCTCAATAAGTGTCAACTGTATTTTTGTATGTATTTATCTATTGTAATAAAGCGTGTTAGATCATTTTACATAGTGGAGGGATTAAGTCACACTAATTAAATTATAAATGAGCAACATTGAGCTTAATTTTTGCTTAAGAAGGTCTTAATGTGTTTTCAGATGGTTTAATTTTTCAAGAGGAAAACGGAGCAAGCCAAATGGAATGAAAAAGCCATGAAGAAACCACTTGAAGAAATAAAAGCTTCCAATCAGTGGTTCTGCTATCTGGCCATACAACCATAATGTGTTTGTTGATGAAGATTTTGCTCCAGATGAACTTACAGATCGCCCACTTGAGACAGAAATCAGCGAAACGACAGCTAGTTAAGATATAACAAATTCTGCGGTGCTAGCTTCTTCACCGGCTGAAGAAACAGTTAATGCTCACTCAGAATCAAACACCTCTGTGATGTCGGCATCTTCAGAGATTGAAGAAATATTCAATACCGTCGCGCGGGGTGACTTTGTGCCATTCGCGCATTTCATAAAAAACGTAAGGAAGTAGACTTTAAAACCTTGTCACGGTCTTAAAGAATACTTCTATACGTTTTTCGCGAATGGCACAAAGTCACCCTCATGGCACAAAGTCACCCCTGCGACGGTACATCAATTACACTCAGATTTTCAGTTTCGATTATACCAAAACCCTCAACATCGTCAGCAGGAGAACCCAAGAACCCAAGTAGTTCTTTTGATTTAGACCAGTGCCAAAAGTGGATGCTCAAAAGATGCTAGTTAAATGAAGAAAATGTCAGCGCTCTGAAGCTCTTACATCTATTCCGATTAAAAACGTTGAAAGAGAAGTAACTTATTGGCAGGAGAAAAAGCAGAAGAAATCCAAGTCTTCAGTGCCAGTGAAACGTCAACTTGTTCAAATTTGTATTTTGTGCTAATCTAACGTGCTGTAAAGGGCTATAAATAACATTTCTTATACTCTCATATGGCTAATTAAGATAATGTTTATGTGTTGATTTAATTTTATTATCAGTGAATAGAAATTAAATAGAAAGGTGAAAATGTTATAGGGATGTTCACTTTGCCCGGGTTAATTATTCGCTTTGCCCGTGTACCCGGGCAAAGCGAATAGTTAACTATATTTTCTTTCTCAAATCATATCACTGTCCGTAGGTACGAGAAACGAACTGCTGTTTTGTAGATATATGGACAACATGTGTCACAACCAAAGTCATGACGTTTTTGTTTCGGGATCACCAAAATATAGTCTGTGGCATTGCTTATTCTTAGCTTATCCGCTTTGCCTGGGTTTCCCCTACTAGAGGGAAAGAATAAACTATCAGAAAGAGACTTTGTTTCATGATGGTTAATATTATTCGAATCTACCGACATGGAAGTTCATCTCAGATTCAAACCTATCTTCCCCCTTCATAACTATTGGTGATACAGCCACTGCACATGTTACGGTCATACGACAAGTCTTGCCTCCTCTACTATACGAATGTATTTTTATTTAATGTTCATTATTCGTATCAAAGAGGCTTTTCATAGACATCGTTCTAACATCGTAATAATGTGGCGATAGTGGGATGAGAATGATAATGGAAACTGGTGTCGAGACATTATTACTACAAGTGGCTATAAAATTGGTAGTTACACATTATTCAGGCTTAATTAGTAACAGAGACTAACCAATTACAAATTTAGTTTGCAATAAATCTTATTTTAATTGGTTATTTTACAACACTCTATCAACTGCTCTTTATGAAATAAAGTTGATCCAATACCAAAAATTGCCCAGTACTTTCGAAATAAAATTGAATTCAAACGCAAACTTACTAGGCACTTGGTCAGTAATTGACTCCTTGTAAATAGTTTCCTTAATCTATCACAAAATATTTCAATATCCAGTAATTTCTTCACTATACAATTTCGTTATTCTATTTTTAATTTGTAATTCAGTAAAAATAAAATATTATTTCTTTTTCTATGACAAATTATGTAGCTTTCATTAGTCAGGTAATCTTTTCGTACTTTGATTTTTATTGTAATTGTAATTGTAAATTTAATACTAATTGAAATTTTATTTGTAATTGTAATTGCAAATTTAATACTAATTTTAATTGTATTTGTATTTGTATTTGTAAATTTAATACTGTAATTTTAATTGTAAATTCAACATTAATTTTAATTTTATTCTTCATATCTCAGCTTACGACATAATCTTTTTAGAATATTCCTTGTATTGTCCAAAATATAAACCTCACATCACATCATACCGTGGCTTGAAGCATATTGAGCATGATGATTTAATCAATGACGCACTTAGCCTACCTTGGACTGAAATGTGGAATTTACCAGACATTGACGACAAAATCGAAAAATTTAATGACCTAGTAATTCAGTTATACGATAAACACGCACCATTGAAAACGAGACGAGTTGGTAGACGCCCTGCGCCTTGGATGTGCGATGCCATAAAATTACTCATGACAGACAGAGACACTGCTTATCGTAAATACAAACGGAGCAAGAACGAATCAGATTTTAATACTTACAAAGTTTTAAGAAATAAATGTAATCAAGCAGTAACAAATGCTAAATTACGCCATGCACATTCCCTTATTCTACCTTCGGTCAGTGCGAAAGAATTGTGGCGTAACCTTAATAACCTGGGTCTAACAAAAGCAAAGCCTCGGGTAGATAACATCAACTTGTCACTCAATAGTCTAAACGAACATTCCGTCACTGCTCCACCTGAACCATTACATAAACAAGAGACTCTTGAATTTCGCAGGTCTTACCCCCAACTTGTGTGGGATAAATTCTTCTTTAAATACATTAACCCGACTGACGTAATGAAGACGCTGCGAAGTATGAAATCTAAAGCCCAAGGTATAGACAATATAAATATCACTCTCCTCTATAAAATAATAGATGTGATCCTGCCGACCATCACCCATATATTCAATGCATCTATTATGACTGGGTCCTACCCCTCACTCTGGAAAATGGCATTAGTGAAACCTTTACCTAAATCTAACACACCTTCTACAGTAAACCAATGCAGACAGATATCAATTCTTCCCACTCTTTCAAAAGCATTAGAACATATTGTATACGGACAACTTACGAACTATCTCGACGAACAGAAACTCCTTGATAACTATCAATCGGGTTTTAGGCATGGACACAGCACTACTATAGCCCTTCTTAAAGTGACTGAGGACATCCGTGAAGCTATGGATAGGGGTGAAGTAACGACACTCACCCTTCTCGATTTCAGCAATGCCTTTAGTTCTGTTGATATCGACTTGTTTCTTGCAAAGATGAAGGCTTTGCACCTGTCAGACAATACCTTGAGCTGGGTGGACTCCTACCTACGGGACCGCCAACAGTGTGTTTCACTTGATAATCAATTCTCCCAATGGCGATGCACAAAGGCGGGAGTGCCGCAAGGCTCCGTATTAGGACCACTACTCTTCTCGATCTACATTAATGACGTATCAAAAAACTTATAGTTTTGCCGATATCACCTCTATGCCGACGATCTACAACTTTACATACATTCCAGACCCAATACGATCAATGAATCGATTGACAAGTTAAATTCTGACCTAGCCACTGTCTCCACTTGGGCGGCCAATTTCGGACTCGCACTTAATCCAAGTAAGAGTCAAGCTATAATTATTGGACATATGCGCTTAGTTAACTCCCTTAATAACAGTAATCTTTCAGTTGTTACTCTTAACAACACGTTAATCCCTTATTCATCTGTCGTAAAAAATCTTGGCTTCTTTTTTGATAATCTAAGTTGGAATTTTCAAGTTAAAGAAACGATAAAAAAATCTGTTCCTCCATTCATTATTCGAGTCGCTTGAGGAACTTCTTGGCCCAGCAACTAAACCTTACCCTAGTACAAACCCTAGTAATGCCGCACTTCGATTATTGTGACGTTTTGTTAAGTGACCTAAGTTCTGAACTCTCAGTCAAGTTACAGCGAGCTCAGAATATGTGCGTTAGATACGTGTGCAACATCCGACGATATGATTACATATCACCGTCCTTCGCAAGTCTTTCGTGGCTCCGACTTAAAGAACGCAGACCTTTGCACTCTTTGTGTTTACTCTTTCGAATTCTGCACACTTCAACACCAAATTACCTTTCGTCTCGGTTCTCTTATCTATACTCCAACCACGACGTAAATACCAGATCACTTATCTGTGGCACGTTAAGTATACCTCTTCGTAGAACATCTTGTTATTCATCATCTTTTACAGTATCCACCTCGCTTCAATGGAATTCCTTGTCACAAAGTATTAGGGGCTGCAAGACAAAAAACACCTTTAAAAACAGCATAAAAGATAACCTTATTAGCATTTTACTTCAATCATACTGATTTAAACTATCACTGACTACATTGTTACCTCTTTATTTAGACATCATCCTGATAGCGCTGTATTTTCAAAATTGAATCATAAAATCTCTTTCTGTTATCTAATATTATTTGAAATATATTAACATTCTATGTATTTTAGCTTAATTCTGCTACACAATTTATCTCAGTGTTTAATTAATAGTTCATAGTATTTTGTTGTTTAATTCGTAAATAACTCTTGTGTACATGTAACTCTCATCTAAATCAAATTGTTGAATTCTTTGTAAGCTCATGCATA
Organism: Periplaneta americana; assembly: GCF_040183065.1. Lineage (NCBI taxonomy): Eukaryota > Metazoa > Arthropoda > Insecta > Blattodea > Blattidae > Periplaneta > Periplaneta americana. Next base: position 23,482,949 of record NC_091128.1, on the reverse strand, counting down.
TGTATGTACACTTTTTGCTGGTTGAGTGGAAGGGAAGGCCTTACGGCCTTAACTCTGCCAGCTAAAATAAATAATAATAATAATAATAATAATAATAATAATAATAATAATTATTATTATTATTATTATTATTATTATTATTTTTATTATTATTATTATTATTATTATTATTATTATTATTATTATTATTATTATTATTATTATTATTATATTTGAAATCTCCTGGTAGAGGGGCAGAGAAGGCCTGACGGCCTTATCTCTATCAGGTTAAATAAATAAATACTACTAAAAAAATATACTACTTTCTCTTAATGGGTTGAGGAAAAACCCCTGAAAAACCTCACCCAGATAACTTGTCCCAGGCAGGATTTGAATCCGGACTTTCGTTTCATGATTATACATGCTAACCGTTAATCAACAGCGGTTGACGATAAGTGTTTTTATATTCTATCATTAAGACACTAATATACAAGGTGTATCGAAAAGTCAGGTCAATCCTTAAGGAGATGATTCAGGACCTTATTTGCAACAAAATATCATTATACAATTTTTCAATATTCATCCCCGTTATCGAGTTACACGACTATCACGTTCCGTATCTATCCCCATTTGATCCCACACCTAATGGACCTGTCTGCTTGAGAGAAAGCAGGCTAATTGTCAGTTGTCTAGACGAGATGCTCAAAACGTTCTCCTCTCGCACGAACAAATGCTTCAGCACGCCGTCCGACCTTTTGCTGCACGTTGACCAATCCGTGCTGGTGTATCTCCATTGCAGCGTGTTAATCTTTGCAACGAGCTCTTCGCTACTTGCTATCTCCGTTTGGTACACTTTCTCCTTCATGCAGCCCCAGAGCACGGATTGGATAATGTGCAGTGAGAGGTCATACGGCATGCTGAAGCGTGTGTTCGTGCCAGAGGGGGACATATTGAGCAGCTGCTCTAGACAACTGACAATAATTAACCTACCTCCTCTCAAGCAGATAGGTCCATTAGGTGTGGAGTCAAATAGGAATAGATATGGTACGTGATACTCGTGTAACTCTGAAACGGAGATGAATATTGAAAAAATGCATTAGGATTTTTTGTTGCAAATAAGGTCCTGATTCACCTCCTCAAGGATTGACCTGACCTTTTGATACACACTGTATTCGAATAGTTATTAAAATATTTCATTTCTTATCGACTAATTTCAAGTCTCTTTCGCTACTTGTGGATATACGAGTAATTCAGTTTTAAAACTGTATACATTGAAATTAAAAATATAAGAATAGCAATAAGAACAGTCCCCCATAAAGGCTTCCTGTAACGTCAGTCGATTACTCTCAATAGGCGAGGCAATCCAATTGATATTTTTTCCTGCTCTTCCTGCCCCTGGTTAATTTCTCTCTCCATTTGTACATTTGACTTTCCCACTCAAGTCCATCTTCACCTTTTATATTCGCTACACATAGATCTCATTATTATTCACACGCATCCACATGAAACACAAAGCAAAGCAAGCATTAAGTGACTAGAATCTGAGTTCCCTCCTTTAATTAAGTTGTTTGAACAGTTCTTCATATATACATTGTATCAAGTTCTCTTTTTTCTAGATCTTAGGGGAGAGTTGCGTAATTTTTACCGTTGCCTAAATTGTACCACCGTCTTGAAAATTAGTTCCTTGTTAAGTGTTGTCATCTACGTCAAACATTGTGAACTACATTTACAAATATTCCATTTTATGAGAGACGGAGCCTGTGGGTTGTGTTGTGTAGACGTGAAGTGAAAAAACTTGTTTTAGGTAGTTTCAATCTAGTTTTTGCGCTACCTGGCTACAACAATTACTTGCGAAAGGTAAGGGGAAGTCCACAATGCTATATATTATTTAAAACTACATTTATATATTGTAATTATCATTAAGTTACAGACTTCTGTTAGAACCCGTTAAGCAGCAAGAATTTAGCAAAGAAAATATGGCGAAGTTGCGTATTTTGTACCGGCTTCAGTTTCCTATAATGTACCGGTACAATATAGGAACTTTCATTATATGTTTGAAATATTATAGTGACGTATGAAGAAAAACATACCTAATTTAAATCAGCAATTATAATTTATTAACTTCTTACCATTTCAATATGAATATAATACGGTAATTTCTATTTTTAGGAAATAAAACACATTCAATTCTGAATTTGAAATAGTCATGTCAGACGTTCATTACAAATAATAAAAATTACTGTGACAAAAACAGCATAAACACAATAAATTATGCATTTAGAATTTAATCGAATAATTTCCACAGTTCATGTTCTGGCATTTTTAAGTTTCTTCCTTTATAACAAATTATAATTGCATTTTACATTAATTCCAAAATGGCAAAAATCTTGCTGTTGCTGCATATAGCTTATGAATGGCGATCATGGAATAAATGGATGTGCCCGAATGTACAATGTGCCTAAGCCTACAATACTAAAACATGCGAAAAACAAAAATGTAATTGCTAATGGAGTTGTGAAATCGTTTGGAAGAACCACAGTATTTTCGGCAAAAATTGAAAATGAACTTGAAAATCACATTGTAAAGTTTGAATAAATGATATTTGGATTAACTCCAACAGATGTTAGGAAACTTGCTTTTGATATAGCTCAGAGAAATGGACTGCCATTTAATTTCAATCGTGAAAAGGACCAAGCATTGAAGAAATGGTATTATGCACAGCTTATCTGAAGAGGCATCCCAAATTGTGTAGGCAGACAGAGGCAACATCCATGGCTCGAGCGAATGGGCTCAACAAGGAACGTGTCTATGAATTCTTAGATCTGCTGGAAAACATTAGTTAAAGATACAAATTGGAATCCACGAGAATTTTCAATGTGGACGAAAGTGGTTTCTCCACAGTACAGAAGAAGACACAGAAAATCGTAGCGAGGAAAGGCAAGAAAGAAGTGGGTGTGATGTCGAGCGGAGAAAAAGGAGTGAATACAACGATGTGCCAGTGCATCTGGTCAATATGTTCCTCCCATGATTATGATCTGTCTGTTGGTGCTTCACAAATCATTATTATTACAGTTTCAGAAATTGGCTACATCAACTCTGAAATGTTCGTCAAATGGATACAAGAGTTCATTTCCTCCGTCCATCCTACCAAAGAAAGGCCAGTATTGCTGTTGCTTGATGGACACACCATCCACAGCAAGAAATTTGATGCCCTGATGTATGTGATACAATTTAGGAACCCAATGGTACAATTTAGAAAACCAGTTGCCTAATTTGTACTCATTGCAGACATTTAGGAAACTGAACGTCATGACTTTATGTTAACTTGAAGTAAACTTTTCTTTTTAGGAAAATCCTCCCAACATACCAGGAATTAAAATGTCGCTATTGAAATGATTCAACATTTGTCAGTTAAAATTAGAAAAAATAAAATGTGTAAAATGGTACAAATAAGGCAACTCTCCCCTACAAGTTGTAGACCATACTGTCCCTGCTGTTTTTCTGAACAGATATGACCAATGCCCTTTCGGTCTTTCTTGGCATCTTTTCCCTATTCTCAGATCCCGTACAGATGATACTGAAACACATCTTGACTGGTTGAACTTAATTATATTATATAATTAAAACATTTCGGATTAAATTTTATCCCTCTGCTCTCCAAATTTCGGGTGGACGCCAACGAGTTCCTTCTGCAGATTTGTAGATATGGTGGCCATTTGTAAGTTTATAATAACGCACTGGTAGGCCTAATTTTTTCTATATTCACTTTTCTACATAATATACGAAATGTTCAGTTCACTAAAATAGTCATATGTTAGAGATAGTAAACCGAACAGACTGAAGTAGTTGTTTAATTATTCATTGAAATATTCTTCCTTACTTATCCATATATAGCTAAGGAGGGCGAACCGATATACTAGGAATTTGAATATAACACGCTTGAAAGTTAAAAATAATCGCTCTCTCAGGGAATATGAATTCTGTGAAATACTTTCGGTCCCGCGGTTTTTCTCCCATCCCGTATCTCGCAGAGAATTCACATAAAATGAATTTTATTGTTGGTAAGTCTTCCAAGAATCGTGGAAATCCACAGAGGTGAAACTGAAGGTGTATGACTGACAAATTTCTTTTCATTTACGAATTTAACGACATAGAATTAAAGTATCAGTGCATTATGCTTTAGTCTGTTTGTCATTTCTATCGTCCTATCGTCTGTCACAATTCGATATATAGGAGATAACCGAAAGTGAAGCATGTCAACCGAAATCCGCCTTGTATCGCACGTTTACTGTACGTTTATTTTCCAATACCATCATATTCTTCTTTATTAAATCAGCAATTGGTCTTTTGCATTGGATTCAGCTCAATGTTGATGAGAGTTTGACATATAGAAAAATCCCTAATTATGCGATTAACAAGCGGAGAAGTCACTTATTAAGAAAACAAAGGACTCACGTCTAGTCCATCGGAGAGAAAGATAAATCTGTAGTTCCCAACAGGAAATAGTACGTACCCAATTCGTCTGCTTTTGCAACCGTATACGGTACTGTTTGATTTACAGTGGAGAAATTTAATTGAATGTTTCGAGTTAATTAATTTTCTAATATTTGTTTACTAAATCCATTTATTAAATTAAATTTATTCCAACATTTGTTCACTTATTTATTCAAATGATTCGAAATGTTTGCTTAAACATGTTTGGTTGTACAGTAATTCAATAACACTTTTTAACAAACGTCTTCTTTCTTTGTCATGTTTTTTACCTCCTCTTTGATACCGACTTAAATTCCAATGCGGTAAGAGAATGGTGTGAAGCTATGAACTAACACTACACTGGCACACATTGTGGGCCTACATGTTTAGTGCTTACCATAACATAGAGTCATTTCGAAGACAACATAGGACAATACATATCAAAGGACAAATTACATATGTTTAAATACGTATTTTAACCGCTCTTGTGTTTATCTTCATCATCGTCATCATCAACATCATTTTAACTATCATCATCACATCATCACCTTCATTCCCAGCGAGTGAACGGTTAAGGTGAGATCAGAGGCGCCATATTAGTAATGTTAAATTTACCATCTTTAAGTTTCTTTATCTGAGAAATTGCTGAGTTTATGTTTAAAAAGTGTACTTTGTGAAAATAATAAGTTATGACAATCTGTCTGACTACTTTGTAAGAAAAACGAAATTACATTAATATTAATATATAAGGTATTTTATATTCAAATATTCTGAACCTAGAGCACAGCATGCTTCTATCTACTTTAGTTTCTGAGACAAATGCATATGTTGGGAATTTTTAAATTCCGAGGAAGTGAGAGTCAAATTAAGCATTAGAAAAATTTTCAATTTCAAAAACACAAAATACTAAACTTCTTTTGACAATTCACAACAACGTAAACCATTACAGTCTTAAAAAATACCGCCAAACTTATGGAACAAACAAGAAATGTTATATGCAAATATTCTGAAATTAGAACACAATAATCAATGTGATGATATAGATGAGCTGTAAAATTTGCATGCCCCTACCTACCTTAGTTTCTGAGAAAAAGATAACTTCCGAGAAAATGAGCGACAAATTAAAAACATTAGAAAAACTACTTACAATATTTTAAAATACTAAACTGGTTTTGAACCTCCACAACGAAGTTACCCATTACAGTCTTCAATAATGCCACCAACTTATGAAACAAACATTCAGCTATAAAACACTCCGAACCAAAGTTTCTTTATACCAGATAATTTCAGAGATATATTTTTATGCAATAATGTGTGATACAAAAGAAAGTAGTTTGGCACATAAAACGTATCAACACATTACGAAATTATAACGACTTACAATTAAAATTATTTAACAAATTATACACCGAATTACACTGAAAATTCCAAATAGTTATTTGAGACAAGAAAATAAATTCTGATTTTTCTTTTTCAAAATGTGATCTCTGATCTCATCGTAATATCCATTCTACGCATTAGGTAATTTCCCCATTTTTTGCAGCGTCATCTAACACTCATTTCTTTGTTTACGTTTTGCACTTTTAATTGTGTTAACATTTGGATTTTTAAGCATTCGCTTTTCTTCACGAAGGAGGAGCCAGAAGGATGCTACAGTACCCGCGGCTTACTGTGCTTTAAGACTTCTTTATTAATAAATTCATGATTGTTGAGTCCGAACGGCTGATGTCTTTGTGAATAAGTATCGAGATTCAGTTATGTGGTGCCACCTGTTGATTCAGAGATGTAGGTTTAAAGGTACGATAAAGTTCACTACAATGTCATTTAATCCCCTCCCCGAAAGCGTACTGTGCCTCCTTAGAGTGATGACACTGTACGCTAGCCGCTTTAATCCTAATCAACGTTTTTAATAGATAATATTGATGTTGATGGTGATGATGATGATGATGATGATGATTATCAGTATTGTCAGTATAGAAATGAAGAGTGGCGGAGGAATAATGGAGGGGAGTGGAAGAGCCCCGAGAAAATCTTTTCTTTGTGTATCACAAATACAACTCCTCCATCACCTGGATTCGAATCCGGGTCCGCATTCATAGAAAGTGAGAACCCTGGCAAGTGAGCTGCCGTTTACTTACTACTATAATTTAATTAAGGGATACAGAACTGACAAAGATAGGGGTGAAAGAAAGGTTCCTCTTCCACCATCCACAGACGTTCATCCGTTCATAAGCATGTGGTGGATTACATCATACTGGTGCTCACGAATAAAATGACAAAAGTATTTCAGACCACAATAATTATAACACTAAACTTAACGAACAAATTCGGATTAAATGCATTACATATTATCTAATGATATGTAAACGAATACAGTATGTTTAGTCTATTTGTAAGAAAAATTATTTGGAAATACTTAAATTCACAATTTATCATTTAAATTCAATTGGTTAAAATGCATGAATAAAAATATTGAAGTACTTATAGCTTGCGCCAGATATCTGCATATTTTTTGTTCACCGGTTTCGCTATATTAGGCTATACTGCCTGAGGAGAGAACTCAGATGTTCATCTGCCAATTTAGAGTAATCGTCGCTGTTATTGAAGTTCATTTTCGAGAATCTTTGCTCATATACGTATGTAGAACGAAGCGCAGAACTCATACGTGCTTTGTCATTGTTTTGAATACAGAAGTAGGTCTATTGGTTTTCCCCATTGCTCTTTAAACTGGTATTTTTCGAACGAAATTGCGCTGAATTCCACCACTAAGCAGTGAATTCAAACTCATTCTATCATGTGAATGACCCGTGGAGTTGATATAAGTAATGAATGACGTTTACGTCTATGCAGCAACTGGCGCTCAGTTTTGCATCTCTAATTTAATGAAACAGTTCTGTAATTAATCAGCTACAACCTCTTTCCTAAAGGATCATTCACAATTAAAATTAAACATAGCGTAAGCGTTAACTTAAGAATGTAAACGTTACGGTAAAATCAAGAAGCCATACCATCATTCACATGGGAACATAAACATTACAGCAAACATACTTGGAAACATAACAACGACGCCATTTCCTCATATTCTGTCGTATACTTCAGCGCTCCACGATTGTGTTGTGTTTGCAAATCACGTAACCATAAGCATGAAAGTTTGGAGTTTGCAAACTTTCATGTTAACGTCTTACGGTAATGTTTATGTCAATGTTTATGTGAATCATTGTGAATGATCCCTTTTGGTAGCCTGGGCGCAAACTTTTGTGTTTATGTTACGGTTATGTTTAGTGGCGGCTCGTGGATATTGAATTAAGGGGGGCTGCATATAAAAAGAAACCAAGCAACTTACTTTATTTAAAGATTAATTCCATGCGCCTTATCTTGTAAGTTGTGTTTAAATGAGACAGGCTCATGTCAGTAGATTTACTGGCATTTAAAAGAATCCTGCGGACAAAATTCCGGCATACCGGCGACGCTGATATAACCCCTGCAGTTGCGAGTGTCGTTAAATAAACCATAATTTTATATATATATATATATATATATATATATATATATATATATATATATATATACATACATCAATAAATGACAAAAATAACTGAGCCAGAAATTGAATTCAGGATCTTCAAGAGTACGCACCAGGGCGCTTGCCTCATTTATTGTGATGTTAGATGTTTCAGATTCCATTATGGTTTGAATACATTCTAGCAATGGCTCCTTCTTCTCATGAACAACATTTACTGTTCTTATTTTAAATCTATCTTGTTGCCCCAGCTGATGGAATTGTCTTTGAAACACATTAATCTAATACAGACTGTGTGGAGATCGAGAGAAGAAAGCAGGGATACTGGATAAATTAGCAAAAAATATGCGAGCCTTTGTATTTTGTTTAGCGGCTCTTTCCATTATGATATTCAACTGATGGGCACTTAATTTCAAATTTCTCCTGAATTGTTGAGATATTGAACTGAATAGACTGTAAATATTGTACAGTGCAACATTGTTGCACTTGTTATACTCACAACATTAAAGAAAATCTATTTAAAACTGCGCGCTACTGACAAACTGCTGCAAATTTTGCAGCGCCTGGAAACTCTGGATTCATGGCAAGGGGCTAGCAGGGGGAGGGGTAAAACTAACGCGCAAAGCATCCGAGACGAGACTGGCAGCTCCAGGGGAGGAAGTGGCTTCACTCTGGTTTCACTCTGGCAGCACCAGGGGAGGAAGTGACTTCACTAACGATTGCGTGCATGTCATTGAGAGCGAATTTTTTTTTTTAAATTCGAGCCGCTAAATAGAGATTGTATAATAAATGTATTTCATAACATAAAGCGAGACAAGAGCCACAAATGTCTGGGGGTGCTGCAGCTCCGCAGCCCCTCTTCGAAAGTCGCCCCTGGTTATGTTTAATTTTCATTGTGAATGGGCCTTTACTTTATGCTCGTGTGGGAGCTGCTTTCACGTCTGCAAATGATTCAAAGAAATAATGCATTATGAGACCATTCTATTGTCGAGCTATAGGTCTACGTCAGTAGTAACAGATAAGTTGAGCTCTTACACATGAAAATTAGTATTTTATTAGTACGATCATTATGCGAAGAACAATGTAAGTAAACACACGTTTGTGCAGTGTGTGATGCAATTAGTTGTCTTTGTTCTATTCTAATTATGACAAACACATTTGATAGCATGCGATTCAGACAGATAACACGTAGCAAATAAAGTCAATAAATGTGCCAGTTTATTGCGCAATGTTTCTGCGCGTTTCATTATCACACCATTTCTTTTCTTTTGATTCTATTAACAAATACAGTAAACACGTTTAACCGCTTCGGCTTTGCATTCCTAATTTAGGACTCTGATTTTCGTGTAGAGTAAAAAGCATTTTTCCACTCAATGGTTTCTCTTCCGGAACACTTTTCATTTCTATTGGACATGCGAATTTCTGTTTACAACAGTAGGAGATAGGTGCGTGTCACACGCAATCAACTGTGTTTTTAGTATTTTCCCCACGGGAGGCGTGACGTCGCCGCTTGATAAAACTAATGCCTTCTGAAACCCAGCACCAAAAATTCTTAATCTGTCATTGGAAAACGGAACTTGTTTTTTCCTACTTGCTTAATTACCCTGAATATTTCAATTTACAAATTTAATAATTAACATAAATTGTAATATTAATACTGAGAAAATCAATTTAATTATTAAGAGAAGAAATATAAAGAACAGAGTAATGCTTTATTATGACCGATTGTATTTGTTCTTACCGAAGTCTTAGCCAAGAGCAAACAAGAGCATTTCTAGGGCTTACAATATATTTCAAGTAATACAACACTCTTAATATAAATATTTTATTTCACGTTATGTCAAATGTTATGTTGAGAACAATGCGGAAAATCCAATTATACGCTACTTTAATTACTTATCCTACTCAATTTCTGCCAAAATATTCCATCACAACTATTTTCAATGCATGGAAAGCAGTTACTATTTACCTACAAGAAAACATTCTCATGGGAGCAGTCAAAAAAGTTATTTTTTTTCTTTCCATCGTTTTATTGATGTGAAAACAAGTGCTTGTACAAATTTTGGCCACTCGAGCGCAATTACGAGTACAGTAAAAAATAAGATTCCTCCTCGGTCCGTTCACAGAAAGAAACACAATTTCTTTTGAAAAAATTTATTGAAACAGATACAGCACTCTTGAACTACGTTTCAACATATTCCCCATTGGAATTGAGACATTTCTCATACCATGCTATCGACAGAGAGGTGCAGATGGCTGTTACATACTGGTTTCGATCACAGGCGGTAGACTTCCACGACACAGAAATATAAAAGTTGATCCCACGGTATGACAAAGGTCTCAATTCCGGTGGAGAATATATTAAAAAATAGCTAAAAAATTGTTGTATCTGTTCCAATAAATCGTTCCATGAAATTGCTTCTACTTTCTTTAATCGGTCCCACGGAAACTTATATTTTTACGGCCGTCGTAATTGCGCTCGAGTGACCAAAACTTGTATGTGTACTTGTTTTGACGTTATTAACATGGTGGAAGAAAAAAAACTTCTTTATCTGCTTCCCATGAGAATGTATCCTCGTTAGGTGCATACTAGATATTACACAGCATCGATATTACACAGCATCGTATGGGCGAGTGTACTATTTTATCTAGTTAGGCTGAGGGGTGTCACAGTGATCTGGTTGTTTACAGAACCCACAAAGAGCGTAATGTAACTTCGATTTGTATTTTATATACCAAAAAACACATTTATAAATATGAATATGTACTTAGTATTATGAAATATACTAACTCCTCTGTAATTAATTAGCTAGTGTAAATACTGTTTGTAACAATTGTAATACATAATTATAGACATATTTCATCACTTACAAAATATCACTTATAGGCTAATATAGACTTAACATTCAAATAAATGTTTTGTTATATTTCCGTCACTGACTTATCATATAATAACATGGGGTAAAAATATTTTTATTACATATTTTACATTTTTGTATGAACGTTTTGGCCACTATTGTGGCATTACCAGATATATATAATTTTCAATATGGTAACCTCATCTGTGTGGCATTTTATATGTAGCTAATAGAGTGGAATTATTAATAAAATATAAGAGTGTTTTTTAAAAGACTTAAATTTAAAAAAATTAACAAACAAAACATGTTGAAAACAAACTACAGCCTTCACTTACTGGTAAAGTACACATTTATGTTTTGTATATTCATAATTAAAAGACATATGCAATATTTTTTTGTATAATTTATTCACTTCACATAGTTATAATTATGTGAGTGAAAATTCGTTCACAAGTTTCGTTTGTATAATGTGGAACACTTTGCAGTGTATATACTATATTACATGCCGTATCTATAATCAGTAATTAGTGTTTGTGTTGTTTTGATTGGTAATAATATAGTATGTACGTATTTAAGTAATGTGAAGTATACATTTACTGGATAAAATTAATAATGTATATCGGACATGAACTTTGTTCTCAGACAGATACATTAACAATTATTAAAACTTACAACGAAAATAAATATATAAAAATCCCCGAACATTTTTACTTTGCTAAACATTATAACAAAGATAAAATACTAATTAATGAAATTTACCCAATTTGCAAAACACCCTATACAGTATCTAAGCACTCACATGTATCAATACGCGCATTCAAGCGCAACCCTCTACCATCACGATATACAGTCCCTCCACAGCCTTCTGTCAGACAAGAACACACAAACACCACCAGACAGTTCGTAATTATTATATAATATCAAATAACTTCATGAATACAAATCAACTTATTATTAAGTCAAGATATTCCTTTTCTTTAGAGAACATTGATTTCTGCTGTTAATCTACACATATAGAAATGCAATGGTGTTTATGCACATGTATATTCATTATTTAATACATTAACAATTGCATTTAATAAGTTCAGTTTTATAATGCTAATCTAACACACTACTCCTTTTATTTTAGGTAATACCTCAATTCACTTTCAATTTCAATCCACAATAACATCATCGTATAAACCTTTTAAAGGAACTACGTAAGTTTAATTCGCACACATATATATCAAAATACATTTCTATAACATTCTACATAATTACAATAATGTTTCTCATTTGAGATAACTTTTCTACAAAAGTTTCATAATCTGCATCATTACTTCCAACTTACATGTATGATAACATCATTATACAAAACTACTTAAAATGACCACGTGAGTCGAATTGCACAATCAGTCCATTTAGACAATTTAACATAATATCTTTACAATAATTTTTCGCTTTTTAGATAATATTTCGACAGTAGTTCTACAATCCGCACCATCAAATTATACAAGATCGAAATAAGAGAGCAACGATATATCCGTACATTAGAAATTTTATCCAGTAAATGAATACTTCACATCACTTAAATACGTACACACTACATATTACCAATCAAAACAACACAAAAAATAAATTACTGATTATAAGTACAGGGTCATTACATACAAAATTTTAAATTTTGTAACGTGAAGTTCTGGATTTTTTCAATATTCTAGTAAATGAATGTCATAATAATAAATAGTTAAATGCCTAATACGAACTTCATCTCACCAATGGTTGAAAAGTAATGAAGGGTGAAATATTCGGGGAGTTGATATGTAGACTATTGTTTAAAATATTATCAAAATGACATGCTTCATTGAATCAACGTAAAAATTGTGCCAGCACAATGATGACTCTATATATTTAAACTTACTTTTGAGTTATTACGGATTTTTACTTCGAATATGGATTAAAACTTGCAGTAAAATAAAGAAATGTTAATATTTTCAAATCGAATATTTTTTTTTTTACTATGCTCTTTTTTTAAGGTGAAATAAATTCTTAAACGAGTACAAAAATTTTATAATGGCATCTCTAATACTTTGGGAAATAAGAAATAAATCAGAATTTAAAATGTTTCCATTAAGGTTCAAAAGCGCATTCAGTGTATTACGTCACGCGCTCATACCAGACACCCACACGCGTGCTTAGCGATCGATATGGCAGATGCCAGATGTTATGACATCCGCTCAATGAGTCAATAATAGATTTCACGCGAGGGTTTGTTTGCTTCCAGTTATAATCTCAGCGCAACTTTTTCCTTTCAGTTTAGAGGGTGATTTTGTTCTGTTTTGTCGTTGTAAGTTTTCCCCTTCAGTTTAGAGGGTGATTTTAATCTGTTTTGTCATTGTGAGTTTTAAGTGTTCAATATGCCTAAATTAAAAACGAAAAGTTGGAATCACCTGTGGTGTTCCAACATTTTCGGACTTGAAAAACATTCGTCACAAGTCTGTAAAAGATAAGTGACAAGTAGCATGTGTAAAAAAGGTCCCACATGTAATTGTAGGTTATGCTATTTGCGAACGCTGTTGCCATAAAATTTAAAAAATTGAAATAATTAGTGAAGTTGCTGGGACTGAAAGTGAGGTCGGCAAATCAACAAGCGAAGTGCCGACCTGGTTGGCTCAAGCGGTAATGGTACGGCATGTCTCTATCGCTTGGTCCGAAAGGTTGTGGGTTCGAGTCCCGCCTTGGGCATGGGTGTTGTGTACATATGTATTAGTTTAAGAAAGCGGAAAACAGAAAATAGAAAAAGAGAAACGAAAAAGAGGAAAAATGAAAAAAAGAACACTGTTTACAAACAGAGGCGGGAAATTAAACAAGTGAAGAAGTATATGCTCTTCAACATAAGCAATCTTTAGTAGAACTTTAGTAGAAGAAATGGGCGACCATTGACAGAGCCAATATGATTTTAGTGAAAAGTGATTGTGTAAATTTCATTAGGCTAATAACTTAATCGGTTGGAATAAAATTTCAAGATAGAAAAATTTATTGCAAAGTTCCAAGCAAATTATTTAAAGTAACTGAAAAATTAAATAAAGCCCGGTGAGTTCATTATCATTGGTAATTTTTCAGAGAATTACAGTTTAATTATTCAGGATGCTAAACAAGGTCATCACTGGAGTACTTCTCAAGCAACAATAAACTCATTCGCAGTATATTACAGAAATTCAGTTGGTAGTGATTTAGAGAACCTTTGTTTTTTAGTAATTTCGGAATACTTAGTGCAACAATTTATGCTTTTTAAAGGAAAGTGATAGAACATCCGAAACAAACACATACCGAAATATCTAAAATATATGATTTTAGTGACGGAGCAAGAACAAGAAAACTCCGTTGATCTACTCAATCATGAACATGATTTTCAAACACCTGCAGAGTGGCATTTCTTCGGAACTAGTCACGGTAAAGGGCTAAGTGACGATGTAAGGGGTACAATCAAGCGACTCGCTGCAAAAGCCAGCCTGCAAGGAACTCTAATTTCAACTCCTAAAGAACTATATGATTGGTCAAAATGCAATATACAGGGAATTATTGTGTCATTCACATGCATAGAAGAACAAGAAGTAATTGCAAATCTAAATCCTCAAAGATTTGCCGGTCTCAAGATTGTTCCTGGAACAAGAAGTGTATGGTTCCAGTTAATGGAAAGTTAGCAATAAAACCCTATTCCGCTTCACCAGAAGTACCGAAACTAGTTGCAATTAGACGTGTGACGCGCACCGGTCGTCAACGCGGAGATTCTTCTCACAGTGACCAGCAGCAGTGATGGGGCATGGCGCAACGACATAGATCACTTTTTACACGGCGAGTTGATTTAATTTATAATTTCCTTACTTTTGGAGACTCCATTATGAAAATTTGACAGTCCAATGAAAATGATCTGTAATTTGTGACTTATAATTTTATGTGAAATGAAGTATTCAATTTTAAGTAATGGCGCTATATTAACATATTTTTAAATTTCTTTAAACACAATATTCAGAGCTGCACTGAATAACAGTATCTTAATAACCTATTTTGTAAACTATCTAACGATATCTTTAAAAATAAATTTGTAATTATTCTTATGGTCAGAAAACAAATTGAAAATAGGCTCTATGTGCTCAAATAAAACTTTGTTAACTGCCTTTGCATTTAACGGTATCAGTCGCAAACATAAATTTGTACATGATTCATATATACGACATAAAGAGTTGAATGTACAATTTTTAACAAACTCGGAGATATTAATGTTTTGCATGGAATTACCCTACAGCACCTAATATAGTTTATATACGCTGCAAAGTGCTCCACATTGTGCAAACAAAACTTTTAAACGAGTTTTCACTCACATATAACCATATGAAGTTAATGAATCATAACAATATTGCATATGACCTTTAATTGAAGGGCTCAGAGCCAAAGGCGACCAACCCTCAATTTTGTATTGTTCATTATTAAGCCTTTTTTTTTTTTCAAAACTATACACTGTTGTTATAGATTCATGATATTTTTTGTATTTATTCAATGTAGACGAATTAAAATAAATTGTGAAACCATCATTTTTGACAGGTTCCTCTTAATATCAACTCTTATTTACTCATTTTGTAATTGTGGGTTAGTCGCCTTTGGCCTTCAATTATGAATATACAATACATACCGGTAGAGTAAATGTTGACTTTACAAGTAAGTGAAGGCTCGTAGTGAGGTTTCAACACGTTTCTTATTTGTTTAATGTTTAAAATTTAAGTCTTTTAACATTTACTTTTATATTGTATTAATAATTCTACTCTACTACAAGCTATTATATTCAAATGCCACACAGATGAGGTTCCCATATTGAAAATTAGGCCTATATGTATCTGGTAATGCCACAATTGTGGTCAAAACGTTCATAAAAATATGTAAAATATGTAATATAAAGAGTTTTACTCTATGATATTATAATATGATAAGTCAGTGACGGAAATATAACAAAACATTTATTTGAATAATAACTATAGACTTATCTGATCTTCACCAAAATGAATTGCAACTTAATATAACATATTATTTCAACTGTTTTATGTTGCTCATTGTGTTCCAATAACAAAACAGTTCATATTTCTAATGACTCTATGTCTTATTTCTTATTTGGTAGGGATTAATTTCCAAAATTTGCTTCCTTAGATTAATCTGAAATAGTTTCCGGAACATCAATTTCTGCATCTGCATCCCCCTTCATAATTTTATGTATGTATGTATGTATGTATGTATGTATGTATGTATGTATGTATGTATGTATGTATTTTTTTTTTAATATTAGTTGAACGGCATGTCCCATTACAATAAAGGTAATACTACATGCCTTGCTACCTGTATGTTTACAATATAACACATTATGTCTCGTTTCTGTCACTCTCTAAGCGTATGTAGGTCTGTTATTCTGTTGTGAAAATTTCAGTCTTTCATTATATCTATTGCCTACTCTTATCTATCCTAGATTAAATTATCCTACGTTTACTCGTCTAAATTTATAACATTGACATAGTTTGTGAATGTATGCGCATGTTCTTGCATTATTTTAAGCTTTGTGAAAGTCCACTTGCCAGTTTTCCTTAACATTTCCCGCTGGAACGCTAGTCTTTCTTTGTCCAATTTCGGGCACTCGAAAAGGAGGTGGTCGACGGTCTGTTCCTCTGCTCCACACGTACACGACGGGTTGTCCCTCAGCTTGAATCTGTATAAGTAAGCACCGGTTTTTCCATGTCCAGTTAGAAAAGTTGTGACCTTTCCATTCAGTGGAATGTTAACGCGTAACCTCTCTTTTACACTGGGGAAAAACGATTTTGTCACTGCACCATTTTTCGTGTTTTGCCACTCACTTTCCCACTTAACCACACTTTCTTCCTGAAGTTCCCGCATGATGTCGCTGACTGGTATCCTGTCGAAGCTCACTGGTATCTCGTTGTTACGTACTGCCTGCTTTGCCAAGTGGTCGGCCAGCTCGTTCCCCGCAAGTCCAACGTGCGCCTTGACCCATGCGAAGTGAATAGTCCAGTTTAATGTTTCCAGCTTTCTTATCTGTTTTCTAATATGTTCTATCAAGTGGTGATGGTTATTGAAATTTCGTAACGAATCGAGTGTGATTCTGCTGTCGGTATGAATGGCTGCTGATTTTCGAACATCGTTTAGTTGTTGGAGTATTTCGAGTTGTTCTAGTGCTTTGAGAATGGCGTACTGTTCCGCTTGGTTGTTCGAGCACCGCCTGTGGAGTTTATATTGCAGCTCATGGACTAATTCTTGATCAATAAATATGGCGACACCTGAGCCAACTCCCGAGTCTCCCTTGCTGCCATCGGTGTAGATATCTACTTTGTAAGTTTGATCACTTGATTTTTCTTTAATCAGGGTTTTATCTGCTGGATGCGGCCATGTTGTGTAATGCTCTACTGTGTCAATTTTAATTCCCTCCTGGATCCTTTTCGTGCTTTCATATGCTGTCGCCAGCTTCTGAATTTCTATACCTATGGGTATGTTTTTTGTTAGGATGCATAGTGCTTCGGATGACGTGGTTCTAAAGGCCTTTGCTATTTTTATATTTATAAGTCTCTGGACTCTTTGTAGTTTCAGTTTGTTGTGTCTTCTGTTGATGGCTTCAACCCACACTGGTGCCCCATGTGTCAAAATCGGCAGTATGGCTCCTTTGTATATTATTCTCATAACATTACTATTTAAGCCCCAGTTTATTTTAGCAGATTTGGATAGTGCGTGAATAAGGTTAATGCATTTTTGGCTGACGTATTCTATATGCTGTGTGAAGTTAAATTGTTTGTCAAAAATTATGCCCAAGTACTTTAAGCTTTCTGTCTGCGGTAACTGTTTATTGTTGAGGTATATCTTGAGATCTCGTTCAATCACTGGTCTTCTTTTCGATATTACTAGTAGTTTTGATTTCTGCTCATTGAAGGTGATTTTGTTTTCTCGAGCCCAGCTTGATACTTTCTGGAGTTCGATATTGGCGTAATTTTCTAGTTCTAGAGCGCAGCTTCCTTTAATAACCAACATTACATCGTCCGCAAACGCAATAACCTTTGTGTTCTTATTATATTTCAGATTCAGAAGTGAATTATATTGTATGTTCCAGAAGCCCGGTCCGCTGCAGGAACCTTGTGGACAACCTTTGCTGATAGTTCTGTTTATGGATAGACAGCTTGCTGATATTGTAGCGCTCCTTTCACTGAAGTAGCTTCTGGAAAGATCGTAGAGATTCCTTGGGCATTTGAAGTCTCTTAATGAAGTCAGAATGCTGGGCCACCATGCGGCGTCAAATGCTCCTTTGACATCTAGGCTGATAAGGACAGCCATCTGACCTTGAGTTAGGGTTTCTAGGATTAATTCTTTCAGGTACATCGCGGCATTAACGGTGCTGGTTTGTGGTGTGAATCCAAATTGATTGTTATTCATAAGATTATTCTTATGTATGCGATGCATTATCCGTTGTATTAGAAGCTTCTCTAACACCTTGGCTGCTACGTTGAGTAGGCTGATAGGCCTATATTTACTTACATCGTCACAGTTTTCTTTGCCCGGTTTAATTATCGGTACAATTGTTGCATGTTTCCATCCACTGGGGAAACAGCTTCTCCTTAGACACCCGTTATATATAGCTGTGGAGAGTCTCGGCACTAGTCTGAACACTAGGCGAAGGATCTCTGCCGTGATTCCATTATCACCTGGAGCTTTGTTTGTGTCCATATTTTCTAATACTGATTCTACTTCTTCTCTTGTAAATGGAGTGTCATCCTGTGTATCTAGTTCTTTCGTTACTTCATGTCTAATTTGTCTGTGATATTCATTGTCCTCTTTTTCTTCATCAACCGGCGCAAATGATTCCATCATGAAGTTCAGAGTCTCAGCCAAGTCTCTGGTGTACTGACCATCGGGTTTCCTTATGGTCGATAGGGTGCAGTTTTGTGGCATCTTCCCAGACGCAAGCCTGTAGACTGCGTTCCAAGGATTGGCTGACGTGGTAACGTTGCAATATTGTCTCCAGGACTCATACTTGGCTCTTTTAATTGATGATTCATATCTTCTCTTCTCTTGGATGTACTGTTGCTTCCGCAGTTCCCTCTCGTTTTCATTGCTTTTAACTTTCTGATATCTTCTTCTCATAGCTGTGGTCTTCTTCCTCATGATCGTCAACTCCTGTGACCACCATGGAACTGGCTTGTGGTCCTTTACTTTAGTTGCAGGTTTGCAGATCCTAAAAGATTTGTTACATGCTGCAGTTATAGCTCCTTCAAATTTTTCTACCAGTATCTCAATATCCGTTTCGACAGATGCTATGTCTTGGAGAATTTCATCCAGCTTCCTCATCTCGTTGCTTGCATTCTGTACTCCAAATTTCACTTTAACCTCCTCTGTAAAGTTGTTATTAAATTCCTTGTAATTATCTGCCTGGACTACATATCGTGTCCCAAGGAAGTTATACGATTTGACTTGGTCGTTTCTGTATTCTATGCTGAATGTAATCGTCCTGTGGTCAGAACAGTTTTCCTCGTTTACGCAACTCCAGTTATTTATAAGTTTAAGTATATTGTTATTTGTTACTGTTAAATCCACGTTGCTGGAACCTGTAGGTGACTCGAAAGTTGTGATTTCTTTGTTGTTGTTTATAATATGAAGATTGTTGCTTATTATAAATTCTTCGAGCATTTCCCCTCTCTTGTTTGTTATTTTGTCATTCCAAGCCCTGGACCTTGCATTGCTATCCATGGCCAGTATTAAACCCTTCCCTTTAGCTACTTGGGTAATTTCCTCTAGTTTAGTTAGATCTCTGTTAATATCCTCGTTGAAATAGAGATAGCTGCTTGCAGCAATGAAGGTTAGGTTGTCTCTGGTGATTTCTATAACTACGTTATCTTCGTTTGAATGTTGATTTATTAATATAGCATCTATATGTTTGTTGGTGACCACAATTGCTGCCCTCTTTTTACCGTTTCCAGAGGTAAAAATTTTATGTTTACGAGATATGCCTGTTACTTGGTTATTATATAAATATGGCTCTTGTATGAAGACTAAGTCTATGCTGTTCTTTCCAATTAGTTGGTCAAGATTGTACGCCGCTGCTTTGCAATGTTTCAAGTTAACCTGCGTGCAGTTTAGTGATACTGCATTTCTGAATGTTTTCTTGTTGTTGGTATTGTTCCGTGAGAGAGCCATTTTAGTAGTCAATGTTTTGTTTATATTTCTCTGTGGCGATATGCAGGCACGGGCAGTCCCTGTCGAATGCAGAGTGATTCTCGTTTATTTTCTCTTGTTTATTATACTTGTTGTAATTAATGCAGTTCACGCACCTCATTTCATTATCATGTACTGTGCAGTCTTTCGAATTATGATTTCCCGCACATCGAACACAAGTCTCCTCGCCTCTACAATCGCGAGCTTTATGAAAGTAACGGCAGCATTTGTAACATCGATTAACTTTAACGTTGGCGTAGCAGATGAGCCAACCTATCTTTAGTTTTGTGTGCAGCAGTTGCTTTCTTATCTGAGAGTTAACAGTCACAACCAAGTTGCGTAAGTTCTTCCTGTTTGTCATTATGAACTTAGGTTTCAGATCTCCTGTCTTGAGTTCCAGTCCTGGATTCTGCGAAATGATGATTTCCTCCGCGTTATCCAAAGTAACTTCTTCTGGGATGTTGTAGACCACTAAGCTAGGATCCCAAAGTTTGGGGATTTTTGCTTCCAAATGTTCGCTACACTTTTCGTTGATGGCTGTGGTCAGCCTCTCTATTTCCTCTTTGCTACTTGTTTCGATCATTACTCTGCCATCTCTTAATGATTTCATTGCACAGACCCCAACTTTAACGTTGGTTGGATTGACGTTTGTCTTTATTACCTTCTTTATATCCTCACCCGTCTGATCTCTTTTCGATTTAATAAACACTTTATATCGCTTCTCTTTTTTTCCAGCATCCATGACTACTTCGGAGAACAGCTTCCGTGCTTGGCTACCATTTGCCACCTGTCGTTGAATCCTATCTCCTCCATTCATGTTTCTACGCAGAGATGGCAGCACCTGTGTGCCAGTTGTTGATGTCCCTAGCCTATCACTATTTTGTAACTCCGCCTCCAATTTCTTAACTTCACTACACAATTCGTTATTCTTTGCATCTTTAAGTGCTAGATCATTTTCTAGTTTCACAAATACATTCTGGATGGTACTAGCTGATTCAAGGATTTGTTTCTTGAGCTCTTTCTTCAAATTTTTACTTAATTCAGTTACACTCACTAGTATCTGAAGAGCACTTTCCAGGTCCTCCTTCGTTGTATCCGCCATCATGTCCTCGTGTCTCTGTGCGTGTGAATTTCGAGCCTACACAATGATCAGTATTACTCCGTTCTGCTTACTTCTCTATCTAGCACTATGAGGGCCTCTCTCTCACTCCGCCGTCCCCGCGTTGACCCACCCTATACTGTGACGCATGGATACAGTTTCTCCCCGAGCCAGAGCCTTCTGGTGCCACTTACGAATAGGCAAGATTTCGGAATCACAGTGAGCATGGGATAACTATTTTACTACATAATTGAAACACGATTTGTAACACCATCACTGTAAATTAGATCACACTAACATTCTCACATGGTACACGAGTACTAAATTACAGATTTTGAATAAGTTTATAACCACTACTGAGATACTACTCTATAAAAGTACTTACAAAGAGCCACCTTAGCAAACACAGTGTACTTCTACTGACGCCATATGTATGTATCATGTATGTATGTATGTATGTATGTATGTATGTATGTATGTGTGTATGTATGTATGTATGTATGTATGTATGTATGTATGTATGTATGTATGAATGAATGAATGAATGTATATATCAGTTGGTTAAGGCGCTTGCCTGCCGGTCTCAAGTTGCGCTCGGACGCGGGTTCAATCCTTGCTTGGGCTGATTTTTTCCGAGATTTTCCCCAAACTTAAGGCGAATGCAAGTAATCTATGGCGAATCCTCGGCCTCATCTCGCCAAATACCATCTCGCTATCACCAATCTCATCGACGCTAAATAACTTAGTAGTTTTATAGCGTCGTTAAATAACCAACAAAAAGAAACAAAAAGTATATAGTCGGCCTGGGTAGCGCAGTCCGTATAGCGCTGGCCTTTTATGCTCGAGGTTGCTGGTTCGATCCCAGGCTAGGTTGATGGCATTTAAGTGTGCTTAAATACGACAAGCTCATGTCAGTAAATTTACTGGCGTGTAAAAGAACTCCTGCAGGACAAAATTCCGGCACACCGGCGACGCTGATATAACCTTGGCAGTTGCGAGCGTCGTTAAATAAACCATAACTTAAAATATATAATATATTATACATATAAATTCTTGACTATTGAATGATATCGATTCATTTCTAAAGTGTTTTGACGGCTTTAATGTTGGGTCCTAAACTGAGCATATTGTCTCAATCTTAATATAAATTAAATAAAAGTAAAGAAATTTAACATAGAATGAAAGAATATACTGCAAGTTACAAATGTGAACATTTTTCACATACTAGTTACGAAATTCATGAACATCCCAACTCAAGCGTAAATCTTCGCTTCCGCCCCATGTAAAGTATAACTCTCTCACAGTACAGCTGTCAAAGAAAGTGATCGTACTCGTTTGCAGCAAATATATTCTAATTGCATTTCGGATCATGGTGTTGTCACACAATGCCTGCGCTTGTAGATACACACCTGAAGCATTTTCGGAACCGTGGTGTTTAAGCAGCAGTCATTCGATATCTGTATTTCGTGGAACAGCGGTACAGTGCTCGCTTAATGATTCGAATGTTGTGAGTTCGAACATTGTTCAAATTATCATATGTATTCTGTTGTTTAGCGATATAAATAATATTAAAGTTGTAATTTATATGCTGTTATCGTTCTTTACGATAACTCCTTATATAATATTCAAATTATAATTTATATTACGATATCGTTTTTAGCGATATATATTGTGACAGCGACGTGAGATTCGAAATCACGACCAGCGTCCCGCATGAAAGCAGATCGCACAGGCTTCACGGAACATTGAGTGACGTCGCGCGGTGGAGAGAAGAGAGAGGGTGTATTACGTCACGCGACGAGTTTGCGCGCGCATCTGGTGCTGGTAGAGAGGAGAGGGCTCTGGATTTCTCTGGAATGCCATCTCTAGAGACGGGTGGAACCTACGAGGCTACGTCGCTGTAGTTATAAATTACTGTCTCGAAGGAACGACAGCAGTTTTAGAGCAGAGTTTTCAGTTATTCTGTCAGTGAGTAAGCCAGAGCGAGCAAGCCAGTCAAGCCAACCGGAGTTCGACTCGAGTGTGCGTCCGCATCTGCGTCAGCATCCGAAGGCCTGAGTTCGAGTGCAGTGGATCGCAGTTGGAGGGACCTGAGTTCGAGTGCAGTGGACCGCAGTTGGAGGGACCCGAGTTCGAGTACAGTGAACTGTCTCTGAAGGTCTGTGGTTCGAGATACTGTGAACTCGAGTGACTGAGATAGAAGAACTGTGAACTGAGAACTGATAGTTCTGATTTGTAAATAGTGCTTTGTAAATATTAGTTAAGATTAACAGTTAATTGTTGTTCGTACTAGTCCAAGTAAATTGTCATTGTCGTCGGTGGAGTGCTATAACGAATACTGTGTTGAGTGAAGATCCAATTGTTGACGAGAGCGTTTAAGGTGAATTGTAGAAAGGAATTATTGTTGTGACGAATAAATTACATTGTTGTAACTAATAAAATTTAACAATATAATAGAAATTTAATGTTAGGTCTGGAACAATAAAGCAGCATAATAAAAGTGTTAGTATTTTCTCCTTATATTATTACATTATATTATCCCATAACACAATAAAATGAAAAGGATTGACGAAGATTTAAACCTGAGACGTTGACGTCTAAATTCCGACGTTCTTTCGACTGGCCTAAGAAATTTACTTGGTACTGATATCATGCAACGTATTTTCAGAAACACTACAACTTAACATTCATTTACATTGTTGTTGTTTAGTCGACTGTCCGAAGACAGGTTTGAAGCTCATAAGCAGAGACCGGAACTATGCCAGAATGCCTTTTCACATTATGTTAAATCTATCTTTATTTGGAAAGTAAATCTGTACGAATTACACCTTTGTGATTGAAACGTCACAGTTTTATTTGATTATTTATCTATTATTAATTAATTTGTTATTAAAAATTGCCTACAGGTATATTTTAATTTATTTCTATAACCACTACAATGAAAGTGACTTCACCGAATGTGTATATAGCCTATATCTATGTATGAGACTCGGGAG
Source organism: Periplaneta americana (assembly GCF_040183065.1). Taxonomy (NCBI): domain Eukaryota; kingdom Metazoa; phylum Arthropoda; class Insecta; order Blattodea; family Blattidae; genus Periplaneta; species Periplaneta americana. Next base: position 23,458,793 of record NC_091128.1, on the reverse strand, counting down.
GAAATTAAACGCAGAATAAATATGGGAAATGCGTGTTATTATTCGGTTGAGAAGCTCTTATCACCCAGTCTGCTGTCCAAAAATCTGAAAATTTGAATTTATAAAACAGTTATATTACCGGTTCTTCTGTATGATTGTGAAACTTGGACTCTCATTCTGAGAGAGGAACATAGGTTAAGGGTGTTTGTGAATAAGGTGCTTAGGAAAATATTTGGGGCTAAGCGGGATGAAGTTACAGGAGAATGAGAAAGTTACACAACGCAGAACTGCACGCATTGTATTCTTCACCTGACATAATTAGGAACATTAAATCCAGACGTTTGAGATGGGCAGGGCATGTAGCATGTATGGGCGAATCCAGAAATGCATATGTATGTATGTATTTATTCACACTGCAATGGGTATATACCCGGTGGCAGTGGTAACTAATTACACTCAATAATGACAAAAATAAACTTATTAATTAAAAATACAATTAATGATAATACTAATAATTAATACTAATAATAATAATAATAATAATAATAATAATAATAATAATAATAATAACAACAGGGAATATACTAAATTAAATGAAACGATCACTTAAAATAACATTTGAAATATTCTAATTTGTATCTTAAAACTAAGATCGAACTAAAACCCACGAGTATATGTTCATATCTGCACAAGTACCTTTCAACATTACACTCATTTCGCTGTCAACTCACTCACTGCACTGGAACTACGACACATTTCACTGATTCTATCCTGATTTCACTAACACTTCAAAAACATTTCACTGTTCAAATACTTTGCACTGCCACTATAACCTATACAGCTTCACTGACAGGAACACGTTTCACTTACACAGCACACTTCACTGACACGACATACTTCTTCACTGATACAACACACTTCACTGACACAACATAATTCTTCACTGATACAACACTTCAATAACAACATATCATTTACACCCTTTAAGTACTGTGTATAATTACCGTCTATTAGTAAGGTCCTTAAGCCTATTTTTAAATACATTTTTGGTTGTTGGTAAAGCCTTTAGTAAGTCTGCAGGTAAAGCATTCCAGTACCTGATAGTACGATTGAGAAAAGAAAACTTTCCAGTGTCCGTCCTCTGCCTTCTTTCCCTCAATTTATATGAGTGGTCGTTCCTTGAAGAGTAATTTGGCGGCTGCAACCTATTTTTTATTTCTTTCCAGGCAGGCTCACCTCTGTATGTTTTGAACAGTGCGCATAATCGAATTCGCGTTCTCCTGTCCGTGAGTGTGTCCCATTTTAATGGTGAATTTTTCCGACAACACTTAAGAGCCCGTTTTTGAATCTTTTCCAGTGTCTTAATATGTTCTAATCTGTAAGGATCCCAACATGCAGCACCATATTCCATTACTGGACGTACTAGTGATTTATATGCAATCTCTTTGGATTTATCAGAACCTTTTCTTAGTACCCTCATCACAAAGTGTAACGCTCCCCATGCTTTTCCCGCTGTGTCTGTAACGTGTTCCCCCCAGCCGAGATCGCTGCTAAATATTATTCCGAGGTATTTACATTTGTTAACTTCCGGAATGGTTTCACCCCCTAACGTATACGATGCGACTATTTTATTTCTTTTCCTTGTAAAGCTGATGGCTTTGCTCTTTAGAGAATTTATTTTCATTTTGTTGGCTATTGCCCAATCATTTATTCTATTGAGGTCATTCTGGAGAAGAGTAGTATCTTCATGACTTTTTATTTCCCTGTATAACATACAATCATCCGCGAATAAGCGAACCCTAGACAAGATATTAACTGGCAGATCATTTACAAAAGCCAAGAATAGAAGAGGCCCCAAGACACTCCCCTGCGGGACCCCGGAAGTAATTTCAATTGGGTTCGATAATTCCTCCCCTACCCGTACTCTCTGAGTGCGACAAGTTAAAAATTCCTTGATCCACTGGAGCACTCTGAAGTCAATCCCCGTTGATTGTAGTTTAACCAACAATATATCGTGTGGGACTACATTGAATGTGCGTGAAAAGTCAATAATCACTGCATCTACTTGGCTATTGGAATCTATTCCGTCTTCTAAATCCTGACATACCGTTACTAATTGACTCTCACATGAATAGCCACATGAATAGAGTGTTAGTTGGGAGACCGGAGGGAAAAAGACCTTTAGGGAGGCCGAGACGTAGATGGGAGGATAATATTAAAATGGATTTGAGGGAGGTGGGATATGAAGATAGAGACTGGATTAATCTTGCACAGGATAGGGACCGATGGCGGGCTTATGTGAGGGCGGCAATGAACCCATTTGTAAGTAAGTATATATATATATATATATATATATATATATATATATATATATATATATATATATATATATATATATAGTCTTTCAGTCAATTCATATTCTCTTTGCAGCTATGAGTGCTGCCGTAGAAAAATGTATAACAGTAAGCGTTTTAATTATCGCTTGTGTTTATTTGACAAGGCAACAATGAGTGCCGGTCTAACGTTATTTTTAAAGGTTATTTTTCTTTCATTTTCATTGCGACGTAGCTGTAATAGCAGCAAGATGCCGAAATTTAGTGTTCCTTTAGGCAGTAAATTTCAAAGTTACGTTAATACTTTTGAATGCGACGTATTTTGTACTGACGGTTAAGCACTTAGGCCTACATGCAAAATATTGAGCAGTCAGTGAACTACGAAAAGAAATATTTCATAGCGCAACATATTAGTACAACCAAACACAAAATGCATTTTCCAAGGCCACTGGGAAGAAGATTCTTTGCTTCCAACAGTAATTGCAACATCGAGTCGAAAATCTCAAATTGCATTCGACTTACGTAAAACTTTTCTTGCTCCGAAATCCCTTTGTGGAAATTACAGAATCCTACATTAAGACAGTTTCTGGAGAAGTATATGAACGAATCTGTGCCTAGCGAGTCAAGTTTGCGAAAATGTTACTTAAGCGAATGTTACGATGATACAATGAAAATCATTAAAGATACAATTAAAAATAAGAAGATCTGGATTTCTATCAACAAGCCACCTGATCCTACGGGTCGTTTCATTGCCAATGTCATTGTTGGGCCATTAGATCCTTCAGAAGTTGAATCAATGAAACCATTACTGCTTACAACAGAGAGTCTGGAGAAAGTTAACAATTCAACTATCGCGCAGATATTCATAAATTCATTACAGTTACTGTGGCCTGAAGAAATTCAATACGACAACGTGTTGCTTTTCATCAGTTACACTGCACTATACATGAAAAAGGCTTTAAAATTGCTATTTCCAAACATGCTTCACGTGATCTGCGTAGCACACAGTTTCACAAAATGTCGGAAGAGATACGATGCTTGTTTCCGGATGTCGATCATTTGATTTCCAGTATTAAGAAGATCTTTCTGAATGCCCCATCAAGAATTCTGACATTTAAATCCATTGCACCAAATATGCCTCTGCCCCCCAAACCTATCATAACGAGATGGGGAACATGGGTCTCAGTGGCACTTTACTACACTTGAAATTTCCTGACTATAACTGAGGTGGTGATCGCTTTGGAGGATGAAGTATCTTCAATTGTAGCAGCCAAGAAACTTCTCAATTCTTCGGAAGTGAAAAATGATTTAACTTTCATTGCGGTCGTGTTTGGTTCCCTGCCACAAGTGATCTGTCAGCTTCAAGAAAGAGGGCAGCCTTTGACGAAGTCAGTTAAAATTGTGAATGATGCAGTGCAAAGAATGGACTGTGTACTGGGGAAACGGGGTTCATTAGTTAAGGAAAAGTGTAAAAATGTGATTTTGATAAACTTAGGAACATTTCAAAATTCTGCAAGGTGACAATTCCATTGCAGTTGAAATGGACCCTACAATGATGCTATGTTTTAGATTTGCTCCAATAACCACTGTCGAAGGTGAGAAGTCATTTTCTCATGTGAAATATGTGTTATCTGACAGGAGATTCAACATGAACTCAGAGAACTTAAAAAAGCATTTGGTTGTCGTGTGCAACGAATAAGGCATTGCAATACTTAGGCCTTTTGAAAACATTTTCATTTTTGTGTCAAGTACAACATCAGTATTTTGTTTAAAACTTTAAAGTTCTTTAAAATATGACGATCGAGTTATTGAATAGTGTAATCTAGTAAATAAATGGGTCTAGTGCAAGGTTTTTTAATTGCCTTTTATTGCGTGTTTTAGTTATTTATTATGCCTTTTTACCTGCCTGTTTTAATTATTCATAATGCCTAATCTTTCGGTCTCTGCTCTTAAGTAACACCAATAAGGCATCACTCATGAGACAACTACGCCAGGAGATAATGGGTAGGGTGGCCAGTTACATTATATTCCGAATAGTTAATAATGATATAAAAAGGTTACGTTTATGACAGTAGTAGTAGTAGTAGTAGTAGTAGTAGTAGTAGTAGTAGTAGCAGCAGCAGCAGCAGCATTTGTAAATATAACCAAATCAATGATTTAGGACATATTGTGAAATTACAGTAGGGCTAAGAATTAAACATATTGCTATCACAAATATAACGGGCATAGTTCAATGAAGGTCTTTCGAAAACAAATTACGGTACATTTTAACTCTGGAATTTATGTCTGCAAATGATATAGTTATTAATAAGTCTGTAACATGTATTTATATTATTCTTTTCTAATTGAAGAATGTATATTTTTATCATAGTGGATACTTTGCCATTAAGACCGAGGTAGAGGCTATGACTCTTCGATGAAACCAAGACGTCATTTCTGCCTGCTACTTTGACTGAAATGGCTCCACACAGAGATGCTGGAACGAAAGGAAGTGTAGTACAGGTTGTGATTCACCATGGTTTTTCAGCATTCGAGGCAGATAGGCCTCAGAAAGGACAGCTCGGAGATGGGTGCAAAATGATCAACGTTCATCATTTTTTGGTCGAAAAGGTGGGAGTGATAGAAGGAAAATTTCAACATCACAACAGGACACCAGGTTAGTGTCAGCGGTTGAAAGGAATCCCTTACATACCGCTGCTACTTTGAAGGGAGTTGTTAATTTCCCTGGCCACGACCAGATCGTGACAAATCGTTTAAGGGACGACAATTTGAGGTCTCGACGTGCCATTCCAGTCCACACATCTCAAATGATTCGGGACTAGTTTGCGAGGAGACAGGATATCGAACTGATAGGCTGGCCTCATCGCTCTCCGGACTTGGAAACTTTGGACAATATATGGCAGATGTAAAGAAGCATATATGGAAAAATTGGCCCAATCCCCCCCCAAGACGTCCTGATGATTTATGGAAACTCGTCCAGGATGCCTGAGATGCCGTGGCTGAGAACTGTCGCTATTTGAAAAGACTAGTCGATTTCATGTCCAATGTGTTCGAGATGGAAGGAAGATGGACTAAATATTCTAAAAATAAATATTATAAATAAATGTTCAAAACAAACCATTAACTTGCATCATGAACACCGAATGAAAAATGACGCGCCAACAGTGATCACAAAGGTTCGCACTATGAAAATCGAAGGCGAACTTCAGGGGAGTTATAAACCGTTCAGGACGTTCAGATTTGTATCCACTCCTAAAGAATGCATAGAGAATCATACTGGTATAACGTGGTGACGAGAACTGATGGAATATGATGGTATGCAACCGAATGCGAAACAGTCTGTCGTGCAGTTTATCGTGAAACTGGCTATCCTTAAAGGCGTAGCTGCAGATGGTTCGATAACATGTTTCTTTAGGCACGGAAAAAACTAACATCCAGAGGCTGAATATGTACAGTGGTTCCAGGTGGTATGAACTGCAATGTCACACACTTTTCAGGAGGGATAGTTTGCTCTAAAGGAATCTGAATTTTATATGCAGACCAGGAATCAAGCAAAAACCAGTTATTTTCACCAGCTATTGGCCAATAGCAGTGCTCATAGGATAGCTGTAGTTCTGCCAAGCTAATTTTTCCACTCTTGCTTGCTGTGACGTAAATATTCCCTACTGATCTTGCAAGATCACTGGCACGAGAAAGAATCGTAGGGGGCAAAACACATCCAACTTCTCTCAGCACAATAAATAACATCCCAGCCAATTTCCCATTTAGATTAAAAATTGGCATAATAATTTTATAAGAATGCGTCAGGGTATTTACGGTCGTTGATCTTGATACAACTCTCTTCGTACCTCTGATTTCCAGGGTTCCTTTCATATGCATTTCCTATTCATATCCCGATTTATCGGAGCTGAAAACAAATTCCTTACTGAAAGATGGCATAAGTTTGTGTATCTCATCTACAAATTTTCGGGCCGATTCCGCAGTTTCACGATAAACTCCACGACAGACTTTTTCGCACGCTGTTGCAAGTCAACACATTCCATCAGTTCTCTCACCTCATTATATATGCATTCTTTAAGAGTGGATACCTAGCTGAACTCCCTGAACGGTTTATAACTCCCCATAAGTTCGCCTTCGATCTTGATGGTGCGAAACTTTGTGATCACTGTGGCGTGTCATGTTTCATTAGGTGTTCATTGTGCAAGTTAATGGTTTGCTTTGAACATTTCTTCAATGTTGATGATGTCCATTTTGTGAAGTGTAATACATACATCCCATAGAGGGTTGGTCTCTGCACCTCCCGGACACTCATTTTCTGCCGCCCTCCTGATACACATGGTAGGTCATTAGTAGTTAATATTAATTTTCCTGTTATAATTGTTAACAAAATCTTTCGAATGAGCCTTACTAAAGATTGTACTTGCGACCTCGCACTCAAGGGGTTCCTTGTAATAAATACTGAAATAAAACTTATCTTTACAGGTTACGTGAAATATATTTCTCTTTTCGAGTTAGCTATGAGTTCGTGTAAGTTATTACATTTGTACAGTTATTATTATTAAATTACAACCAAATCTTTCGTAATTATAAGCAGGTGACAACCTTAAAGCATAGAATGATCTCTGAATCCTGAGTCATTATTTTGTATATAACAACTATACTATACGCTACAACACACTGATTTGACTTTACAAATAGGGCAAATAGATAATTGGGTTTGTGAGTAGTTAAGTGAATAGTACGTAGGTCATTCGGTCGATCGATCGTTTGATGATTATTCACAACATTTGTTTCAAAGGTAAAAATATGTCTCGCAGAAATTGGTAGTAAATCAATAAGTGAGACAAATGACAGAGAAGGTCAGAATTTGAAAAAAGCGAAGTAGAAGAAGATGAAATAGAACAAGGTGAACACTAAGACTGATAATATATATAAAAAGATTTGGAAAAGAGAAAATCTCTTCCTTTTTCTGTACAACACTAGGACAAAATCTCTTTAGCTCACGTGCATCTCTTCTTTAGATAGTTTTTCTTTTTGTTGTTCCCCTTCAATTCTTAGCAACTCTCTCGGATTTCATACGATCAATGTGGCCTTCTCATACTATTCATTTTCTAAGAATCTAGTCTTGCTATGAATTTTCTTGATATTTCCATTTTTTTATTTATATGGTCTATACCGTTTAATTTAATCTGGCATGCTTTCAGAACACTTCTTGGTACAATGTATTACAACCTATATACATAAAATTGTAGGTACTTGTTATTCAAGACGTTATTAAAACTGTCCCTAATATAATAGCCAACGTGTGTTTATATTATGACTCAGTTATGTCAAGTTTTCATCTCATTGAAAACTCGGATATTTGTTTAACGTTTTATTTTTGTGTGGATTTTATCAAATTGTGTAAATGTACAATGAATGGCTTTGTAATTGAATATCAGATTCTGCAGTCAATACGACATTAGATAACACAACCAACACGTCGTAGACATACAGGGCTTTCATTCCAAATCTTCTTAGTCTAAATAACTAATTATTTAAATTGAATTGAATTTAAACAAAAACACGTCATTTTAGATATTCAAGTGGAAGTCTGAAACTAGGTTTAATTGAATTTTAAATTTCACTCCCCACCCCCCAGTTAAACCCTTTAGAAATTTCAAATTATACCCCTCTATTTTTATACTTAAATATGAAAGAGCATTCAATTATCAAACCTCATTCATTTAATTCACATTGTAAAATGGTGTATATCCTTCAAGAGAGAACATAAATCATATTTATTTATGGAGCTTCAACAGCTGTGCTCGTAGAACTGCTAGAGCATTCAACGAGAGGCATCTTGAGAAGAACGTAAGTCACCGATATGTAATAGATCTAATATGGAAATTTGAAGAAACTGGTTCTGCGTGCAATAAGGCCAACCTAGAGAACTCAATGAAACTTCGCAGATTGAAATACTATGTCATTCCATTAATGAGCCCACCACCTCCATTCCAAAAGTAGCCGTTGTGACAAACATTTTGGTTGCTTCCTTACATAAAATGCTGAAAATGAACAAATTTTTCCTCTACAAAATACAAAGTCACCAACGGCTCAGAGAAAACGATTTTGATGGAAGAGTAGAATTTAGTGAACAGATGTCTCAGAGAATTAAAGATGATTCAAATTTGAAAAAAATATTTACTTTAATGTTGAAGGGACTTTTTTCTTGAATGAGTTTGTCAACAAACACAATAATTGTAGGTACTGGGACATTGAAAATCCTCATGTGTTTCGTGAAGATAATATCCAGTTTTCACAGGGATCAATTTGTGGGCTGGAATTTTTTGGGGATGATATTGTTGGAGAGATTTTCACTGAAGAAAACCATTATTATTATTAATTTATTATTATTATTATTATTATTATTATTATTATTATTATTATTATTATCATGGTCATCATCATAAACGTTGAGAAGTATGGTCATTTTAGCCTGCTCCTGTTGATCCCAAAATGTCCCTGAGCTTTCCAAAGTTATCTCGGTCTTCCGAGTTCTCTGGTCCTTGTAGTTGCTACGAAAAGTTAGTATGAGAGAAGGTGTGTGTTCGTTCTGTGGACGTGGCCGCTTCAGTTTTCTGTTGTAATAGGACAACCCAATAATTTTCATTCCTTTGCCTACTCAGCCAGATATATCGAGATAATCGTCGTAGAAGTTAAATATGTGCAGCTTCTAAGTTTTCTCTTGCATTTTCTGCTGAATACTCAGACTGCTGCCGCACTTAAGGCAAGATTTTGAAATGATGTTTTGTAAACGTGACGTTATATTTGTGTCCATTTGTTTTCAGAAGTGTCTTTTTATTACTCCATTTAATTGATTGTAATTATTAATTTTGGCATCAATATCGCTTCTGTGCTCTGAGATTAATTTATCAATGTAATGTAACGTAATTGAAGAACTTGGAGCAACATAGTGACAAGCCATATTCAGACTTTACAGGAAAGCAATTCTTAAATTTTAAAATTATAACAATTAATAAGCCTGATCTTTAAATTGAAGTTTGATATGACATGACCTATTAGACATTGTATAGTCTATCACAAATTTTGTTACAGAGAATTACTCAGTGTTGTAAAATATTCATACAGAAGTTAAGTTCAAATATGGCTTGTGGCTATGTTGCCTCAAGCCCTTCAATTGAACTATGATATTTTCTCCTTATGATTACTTCATCAATTCACATTTTTACTCTGTTTTAATCCAATAGCTTTACATTTTGTTAAGATTTCCATACCGTGATATTAGAAATTTTATTTCAATGGGACACTATTAATTGTAATTGAGTTTCTATTAAAAATAAAGCTTGGTCGTCAGTATACAATAAAACTTTAATGCACCAAGCGAGATGGCTCAGGCAGAATGCACTAGACTCGCATTCGGGAGATCCCGGGTTCAAACTCCGGGACCGTCCTATCTGACTAGATGTTTGGGCTTACTTCCTAGTCGCTAAGCCAAAATACCCGGAATTTCCTTATCACGAAATCCAAACATTCATTCGTAGTGTCGGCCTAGGTAGCGCAGTGGAGATAGCGCTGGCCGTCTGTGCTCAAGGTTGCAGGTCGATGGCATTTAATTGTCCTTAAAATGCGACGGGCTCATGTCAGTAGATTTACTGGCATGTAAAAGAACTCCTGCAGGACAAAATTCCGCCAAACGTGTGACGGTGATATAACCACGGCAGTTGCGAGCGTCGTTAAATAAACCATCCTTTTTATTTGCAGTTATAAAACAATAAAATCGAAATAGATAATGCCGAGAAAGGCTACTAACCAACTATGGCCATCTCTCAAGGAAAGAGTGAACTGAACTTCAAGGTTTCATGTACTACTCCAACAAATGACATGATATGACCATAGATATTAAACCGTTAATAAATAAATATACGTAAAATAACAATTGTAATATAATTTTTAATTGTGGTGCAGTTCGTATTGACTTCTTTAATTCAAGTATTATTCTGTTAATATTAATATTCAAAGGAATTGGAGATTGACCACAACCTTGTCTTACTCCTTTATTAGAAGACTTATTAAATGAGTCTGAAAATTTATTACTTGACATTTTATTGACATTCTGGAATACTAATTTTGGTATTGACAACATAAGGTGTTTAATAATTTTAAAGGAATATTTTATTCTAATATACTTTTTGACAGGTTATTTTTATTTATGCTCTCGTATGCTTTTTCGAAATGAATGAACATACATAAGTAGGGACATTTAAGATCACGTCTCTTTCCTGAGATTTGAGATAAAATTAGGAGATAATAATTATATTGATGAATTAAAGATAATATAAGAATATTAAAAGAAAATGAAGAGGAAGATGATTGCGAATATGAAGAAGACAAAACAAATTAAATGAGAGTGAGAACGGAAGGAAAAATAACAATAATAATAATAATAATAATAATAATAATAATAATAATAATAAAAAGGACTAATAACTAATAACTAAGAAGGACGGAACGAGCAGAACGACAATATTGAGAAGACCAAAAAAAGGATGAAAAAATGTGATTATGAAAACGACGATGGCGTGGTGATAATGACAAATAATTAAGTCATGATAACAGGGAGACGTAAGAGGAAGATTCAAGATTGTTATAGTACATCTGTGAACACTTACCTTTTAATGAAATGCCAGGATCTGTAGAGATCGTAGGCCAGATTGACCAACATGACGGTGATGCCCGTCTCCTTGGCCAACATGGATAGGCCGCCCAGCAGAGCACTCAGCCACACGGACAAAGAACCGGGCCCCCCGCTCTGTCTGTAAGTAGAAATGCCGGCACTGTATTTGGGATAGCAATGTATTCATGCTACAAGATTATAAGGCGTATGCAGAGTATATGGTAAAGTATTACCAAGCACTGCAAATAAAATATATTCTAATACTCCTGACAGTCAAGTAGCTCTGACCTCTCTTCAATATCCTGTGATGCGACGAGAACTCTTTATGTAGAGCAGGCATCGGCAAAAATATAATTATTATTACTAGCAATAGTGACGTGGCAGAGACAACAAAGCAGACTGTGCTTGCTTCACTCCCTCCCTTCCATCCAACTCCAAAATTTCAGTACACAAGCTTCTATTACTGGCGGATTATCTGCTAAGGTTTACATCATCTCTCAAAACCAACGACGTCTGTTCAGAGAAGTATGGGAAGGACAATATTTTTGTTGTGCACGTGGTGACAATCAATTTAAGATGCCACGTGTGTTTCAAAAGTTTACTAACAAGAATAAGTATTGCCCATAAAATCCCATAAGGGCAGGACATTCTGTAACGCCTGTAACAGGGCTGGCTTAAATTCTCTCCATTGTCGATCTCTGCAATCTTAGTAATGACGTCGATGTCACTATGAAACCCAATAAACTGAAGTTTGTCTAATGGACTAGTAATTCCTATTATTGCGAACAAAACATTCTAATAGGTAGGCCTATTTATAAATAAAAGTAAAGCGACTTTATGACACAATATGTCATATGTAAGGTTGGGATGAAGTAGCTATATCAGGATAGGCTGTATAGCTGTATAGGATAGGGTCTTTACTTGCTTCAGACTAAGTAAACACTACCCCCTTCCACTAGCTAACCTTTTACCTCCTGGAAAGAGCACTCCCCAACCCCTAGCTAAGACATCAGTGAATGGACAGTACACCCGATAGGAACTGAATATACTTCGTCTAGAGGACACGCGACAACTAGGTAATGTTTGTAAACCAAACGCACAGACCAAGAATGTCTATCCTGATACAGCTACTTTATCCGAACCTTAGTCATATATGATACAATGATTATCACGAAATTATAAGTAAAACTGAACACAATCAATCAAGACGAAAATGTACCGATACACAGTATAAAATAAGGTTCTTGACATTGCTTGTCCCGAAAACACTGTGTTGTTTGTATGGATTATTTAGTGCTATACAAACATCATAGGACTACCAAAAATATAAATATAAAGCAACTTGTGTCTGTAGTAACAAACGGGGCTAGAAATATGTCTAATTTAAGGAAAATTATTATTTAGTCGCTTCCAAGATAATAGAAAATGAATTCGCAGCACTTTTGTAAATCCTCTCTACACGGACATAAACTAAGATAAAATACAAATGCAAAAGGATGTACAAATTTACATGTATTTTCAAATGTTTGAGTTGTCATTAATTTAAAATTCTTTCTGTAAAACATATCCATGTCTTAGACCGTTTTCCAGCAATAGTATAGCAGTTACGTTTCATTCCACATACAGGCTACTTGCGAAGAACTTTTTTAACATGAGCTTGTAAAATGTAAACAAAACTCGCGAATAACAGACGAAACTTTATGAGTCATAAGTAAAAGTGGCAAATTTGATATAGTCCATTCTTACATTTTTGTGGCACAATGAAAATTGAAGTGAAATATAATTTGTACACCTACAAATCAGTAGCGCGTTCGTGAGATACGTGTGTTCAGGGTCCGTCCAACCTCACGAATCATTTTACGTCGTGTGTATTGCGGCTTGTATCCTGTGATGTCATCGTGAGTACAAATTTGCCGGCGGCTGAGTAGAACGTAGAGCCTTTCACCATAAATACTTACTTTCTTACTGGCTTTTAAGGAAGCCGGAGGTTCATTGCCCCCCTCACATAACCCCGCTATTGGTCCCTATCCTGAGCAAGATTAATTCAGTCTCTACCATCATATCCCACCTCCCTCAAATCCAATTTAATATTATCCTCCCATCTACGTCTCAGCCTCTCCAAAGGTCTTTTTCCCTCCCACCTATATGCATTTCTGGATTCGCCCATATGTGCTACATGCCCTGCCCATCTCAAACGTCTGGATTTAATATTCCTAATTATGGTAGGTGAAGAATATAATGCGTGCAGTTCTGTGTTGTGTAACTTTCTCCATTCTCCTGCAACTTCATCCCTCTTAGCCCCAAATATTTTCCTAAGCATCTTATTCTCAAACACCATTAACCGATGTTCCGCTCGCAAAGTGAGAGTCCAAGTTTCACAACCATAAAGAATAACCTGTAATATAACTGTTTTATAAATTCTAACTTTCAGATTTCACCATAAATACCAGCTGAATACAATTCCGTAATGGTGATGTGGGTGACGAAACATGAATTGATACAGGATGATTGATGGTAAAAAAAAACGACAACAATGACTACAGTCTCTGTTTGGCTTCTCAGCTCCATCAAGGAGAATGTTATAGGTTTACGAATAGGCAACACTCCAGTACTGAAGAACTGAACATCGCAAATAATAAAGCTACGTAATGAATTTAAAATTTGAAGATTTGGACAGCATTTAGACTGAATTCCTAAATAGAAAGAAATTGAGAAAACCGTTTTCATAATTTCAGATGAAGAGCACAATAAAAATTATCTTACTCTGCTAAGTCACTGTTCGTCAAATTTATGTTTAGGACAGATTTAATAATAAATAATGAAGTTCCTAATCAGAATGGGTGTCTTTAACTCCTGCATATCCACACATATTTCAAAGAAGCTCAAATTTCGCACAGTATTACTCTTATACAGAATGAACCCCAAATTACAAATAAAGTAATTAATTTATTAATGTCAGGTGGTTATTTTGTTTAGATTTTATTAATTTTACTGAGAAAATGGGTGTCTTTCTTAACTCATTTACATCCACACAATAATTTTCCAACAAACTCAAATTTGGTAGACTAGGCCCTATTACTTATGCCTATATAAGAGTCAACCGAACGTAATGGTCATTAATTTCTGGGGATTATTCTTTGAGATTTTTCAGACAAAAAGTTTAAAATAATTTTGCTCGTTTTTGTTTCTTTTTCGAGATCAAAATGTTTTATATGAAATGTTTAATTACGTGTTTTGGAAAAGTCATTGAGTTAATTCCCAATATGATCAATAAATTTAAGAGAGTACTGCAATATGGAAATGACTGAAATAATTTTAGTTTTGCCTCTAAGTACGCAGAAATTTGGTCCTAACAAATGTAACATTGTAAAATGCCTTTGCAGAATGAAAAATTATGTTGGTTCGGACAAAATTTGGACGGAATTACTTACGGATCACTTTGTATACTTAGTCACAATACGAAATTGTGAAGTATTTTCAGTAATAAACTTATTACGAGCGTATTAAAGGAATAGATTTAAGTGTGTTCACGATTAATGATATTTTGATCCCGCAGAATAATATGATTTTCAATAGTATGTTAAAATGCAATACGTATATTAATTTTCATAAGCAGAACACGAAAATATGAATCGTTTAAGAACCTAAAAACAAAATTCTTCATATTCTATAGGGTAAATTAGGGTCTGTTGGACAGTCGGGCATGTTGGACACTTTGTAATTTAACGTGTTACCTCGCCACTTGTGGGCACCACATTCTGCTAGAAGTCAATGACGGAAGTAGCCTCGAGTGGGGCTACTTCAGTCATTGACTTCTAGCAGAATGTGGTGCCCACAAGTGGCGAGGTAACACGTTAAAGCGCAAAGTGTCCAACATGCCCGACTGTCCAACGGACCCTAATTTACCCTATTATTGAAAATATTATAGGTGTATTTAAATTTCCATAACTAATTTAATAATTATTTACAAGTTATAAAAATATGTAAACAGCCACTTATAAACTCTAATTATTCATAGTATACAGTATAATATGTTTACAAACCAATCTACGTAGAATTTCTCCTTTACCTGAACTAATTCATAGTAGCAGTACTCATGAGGCGGTAACGAGTTCATGACTGAGAAGTGATAGAATAAATAATGGTAAAAAAGGGAGTGAGTCGAGTAACTTTCCCGTAACAGCCACAGCAAAAAAAAAAAAAAAAAAAAAAAAAAAAAAACCTGTTATTCCCAGAGATGTGAACCTTTCTCTCTTTGCACGGAACAATTTTTGTCTCGAAATTATTCAAATCAACTTTACTGGGAGTTATACCTGAAAGCTTGATTTACACAAAACACGTTACTGTTCGTTAAGAGAAAACCACAATTTAAGTCACACAGTTAGTGTGCGCTCAATGTTGGTTGCTTGACGGTTGTCAGCCCACTTTGAGGTCTGTGGATTTAGAGGGAAAAATTGGATCGGTGTCTGGTAGAGTTCCTGGGTAGCTCAGTTGCTACAGCGTTGATACGTTGAAGCAAAGGTCCTGGATTCGATGCCCGGAATTTTTTTTCTCGAAATCTTTGTCTCTTTCTTGGAACATTCGGTTTGCGGTGCGTCATACTAAAAATTACAAATCATAAGAAAGGTGGGGGGCAGTATACACAAAACTTTATAATGTCGTACGTGCGTAGACCTATTACATAAATTCTTACCATATATAAATTATTATTTTCTCTCTACTTGAAAAACGAAAACAGAACGAAATATACAATATCGATATAGGGTATTCGTTCATTTGTTATACAGAAAAATCATTACAAAAGTTTTATCATCAAGCAAATGTTTCAGTGTGCAATCCGCTACACCTTGTTCGTTCGTTTCTATTACTACAACCGTGTCATATTTCCATTAAAATTATTGGTTATTATTTTTATTTAATTAGTCACACTGGAATAGGAAGTCTGCATCTATTGTTGAGCTCTCTGCTCTATAGCACGAGTATATTTAATCACTTATAAATTGAATTTGAAAATTAATTACAATGCTAGTAGCTGAAACGTCTCTTCAAAATGGTACACATAACACATATGTCAATTAGCCAATATTGGCATCGGCTGTATGCACACAAGGGGATTTATTTCATGTAACTTAGTTCTCTCTGATACTAATGCAGCAAATTTTACACACAGGAACGCATATATATCTCCGGCACACGGTTAATAAAACTATTACCGGGGTTGCCAATTCGTCAGAAAGTTGCATCCAATCTTGTTACAAAATTAAGCGCATATCCGAAATAACCATTTATTACAACTATATTAATAACAAGTTTGCAAAGTAGCTCGGTTAGTACACGACGTGAACACAGACTGGAATGTCTGGAGTTCAATCCCGAGTGATGGTGGAATTTGTCTCATTGTCGAACTTCCAAAATGGTCTTAATTTTATTTAATTCATTTTACGACACTTTATCAATTGCAGTGATTATCTAGCGTCTGAATGAAATCAAAGTGATAATGCTAGCGAAATGAATCCAGAGTCCAGCGCTGTCAATGGATTGAGGTAAAACCCCGGAAGAAACCTCAATCAGGATATGAACTTCGGCTCCATCATTTCACAGTCAGACGTGCTAACCGGTGGGATCAAAAACAATCTCGGAGTGCATTCAGTTTCATGTTAAATTCAATATCAAGTCTCTCCCGACAGTAAAAAGACGGTCGGAGCGTGTTGCTGCCCACATCTCCTCATTCTAGTTTCGAAGTCAGGAAAGCCTGCAGCTCTACTTCAACACGACTTCATGGCATGCAAATGAGACATTATTTACGTAGGTAGCTACCATAGCAATACAAAGTCGCATTTCAGGCCATTATTATTATTATTATTATTATTATTATTATTATTATTATTATCATCATCATCATCATCATCATCATTATGTCAAATTCATTTTTTCGGATTTGCAGTGCGCTTCCTGCTCGAAGACAGTGGGGTCTAATCCTGATTCCAGAACAGAAGTCTGCCGGTCTGTCGAACATTTCCAAAATTACCACCGTCAAATTAGTGCAGTTGAACTGAATCAATTATTTTTCTGATCATAATTATTTTCTCATGTATTCAGATTAACTAGTAACTAGGATAACTTTGAATTATAGACTTTCACAACGTGTCTATTATTATTATTATTATTATTATTATTATTATTATTATTATTATTATTATTTAAAAAATCTGAAAATTTGAATATATAAAACAGTTATATTACCGGTTGTTCTGTATGGTTGTGAAACTTGGACTCTAACTTTGAGAGAGGAACCTAGGTTAAGGGTGTTTGAGAATAAGGTGCTTAGGAAAATATTTGGGGCTAAGAGGGATGAAGTTACAGGAGATTGGAGAAAGTTACACAACACAGAAGTGCACGCATTGTATTCTTCACCTGATACAATTAGGAACATTAAATCCAGACGTTTGAGATGGGCAGGGCATGTAGCACGTATGTGCGAATTCAGAAATGCATATAGAGTGTTAGTTGGGAGACCGGAGGGAAAAATACCTTTGGAGAGGCCGAGACGTGGATGGGAAGATAATATTAAAATGGATTTGAGGGAGATGGAATATGATGATAGAGAATGGATTAATCTTGCTCAGGATAGGGACCAATGGCGGGCTTATGTGAGGGCGGCAATGAACCTCCGGGTTCCTTAGAAGCCAGTAAGTAACTAAGTAAGTAAGTAAATACTACTACTGCTGCTACTGCTACTGCTCCTGCTGCTGCTGTTGCTGCTGCTGCTATAACCACCACAACCACCACTTCTATAAAAATTATTGCTTTTAGATAGGCTAAGTCTTAAAGTTAGAATAGATCGTATGTACAATTTACAAATGTACAGGGAACAAATGCATACGACTTACTACTGATAGTAGGCCTATTTCATGGGAGTCTACTCTATTAGTCTCCCTTACGGTGAGGGGCACAGGCTGGAGACATCCCTCAACCCGAAGTCCCACGAGCCCAGGAGACAGCCCACTGTAGGCTACATAGCACTGTTACCAGCAACTAATTAACGCATACCACGAGATCCAAGTTTTATAGCTGTTCAGAGGCAACCTTACATCGGAGAAAGCCCGAAATATGGGATAGAAGGAGACAATGATGATAAAAGGGAAGAAATGTAATAATGACGGCGAATCAGTCCGAGATCCAACTCCGAAAGTTACCCAGAAATTCTGCTTCAACTCGTTGAGAGAAAACGTCATGAAACCACAACCAGGTAACTTGTCCGAATCAGGATATAAACTTGGGCCCGCTCGTTGCATGGTCAGACATGCTAACAGTTACTCCACAGCGAGAGACAAAACGATGATCACTACGAATAGGCACTAAGACCTTGTAGATCTTTTGTTCTTACCCAATACCTATGCATGTTCCAAGTCCATAATGATTATTTCTATACCTATCTATAAGTAATAAAATATAAAATGAGAAATGATCTTCGACTTGCACCCTGTAACAAATTATCTATACCACTTTCTACGACTATGATACATTAAAAATTGAACTTGAAAAGCTTGTTTTAGAAAATAGTACCGACCATCGCATTAGTATCATGCTGATTGTTTTGTGAAATTACAGAAGTGTAATTGAACTTTTACCACGGTTCTAAGTTATTTATCATTTCAGCTAGCCAGAAACATCTGTTTTATGAACAACTTTAATATTATGTCTAGGATAAATAAACTTTGTATATTAATTTATTAATAATTTGCATGCATTATGCATTCCTTTTCTAAATTGATTAGGCTGCCCACTGCTTCTATTATGTGATGAAACTCTGCCTCGAATAAAATAATTGGATGACAGCTTGCCTAATCCATACCGGTTTTCAAGGAAAACTGAATAGAGAGGCTAATTTCCCAAGCAATGGAATTTTATACAAACATTCGATATGTATTTTTATTAAAATATTCACTTGAAATATTCGCTATATATATTTATGTATTAACATATGTTGTTAACCGTCATTAAAGATGAAATATAGATGGGTAGTTATGTTCCCTTCTTCAATATCTACGTAATAATAAATTTCTCTCTGTTTGACGGTACGTTATCTGATATAATTGTTGCATAAATTATTTAAAGCAAGAATTTTCAAACTGGATCTCTCTGTGAATAATGAGAATGTTTACATCTTGAAAGTGAGTTACTGACCCTTCGTCTTCGATGGATATCTGTCCTTATATGGTTCCCCTTCACAGAGAAGGGTAGCCCTACTGGTAGCTAGCTACTACCTTTATAAATGATAAATTCATCAATACCCAATAAACAAGGAATTATTACAGCAAATGTTGTCCTTTTCCTTGACAAATTGTGCAGTTAAAAAAAATAAAACTTTATGCTTTTAAATTTGATCTTGAAAACTAAACGTCCCAAATAATAAATTGTCATGATAAATTACAACGCATATTTTATTTCTGTCACTTTCACTTGGAATGTGTAAAAACACAACGATTGACACATTACAATTTTTATTAGTACAAAAAAACGAAAAACATCAATTGAATAACGTTATTAAATGTATCGTCCAGATGTATCGTTCGGTGAAAAGTATTCATATTTTCAATAATATTGGAAAATATATCGAAATATCGACAAGTATTAGACATCTCTATGAGAATTCACTCGCAAGTAGGAATGTATACAATATTACAGCATTTTGCATTTCAGGAAGCACATCTGTTTTCATTTTTACTGTGGCACTAGAAGGATGTGCGGTATTACACCTGTTGCAAAGTAATTAATTAACGACCAGAGTTATCTTCCATTTCGCCAAGATAAACAATGTTCCGCACAAGAATGATTGGTTTGTAAGTTAAATTATTATTATTATTATTATTATTATTATTATTATTATTATTATTATTATTATTTAGTTCATGTTAACTCTCTAGCATCTCACAGTGTTTTCTGGTTGAGTTCACAATGTGAATAATGCTACTTTGAAAAGTGTTCAGGTTTCTGCTCAGCAAAAGTCCTGATAGCGTATTGTATTTTTTTAAATACTTGTTAATTAATAATTGCACACTCGCAATCACACTTCTTACATTTATACAAATTTCCCGACTACTGTATAGAAACCCAGGGAAATTTTCTTCTTCAAGAAAAAATCTCCGAGATTCGAACTCGAAAATCGAACCAGGGACTTTCATATCTAGAAGTCAGCATGCTGACCACCAAACCACAGAGCATATAGATACAAATTATGTGACCCATTGCTGTCTGTTTCGACAATAGAATTCATGTTCTCTTGTATTCATTAAATGTTTCTATTAATGTTCTATGTAAGGTTTTTCTGGTCAAATCGATAGCTTAATATGCTTTATTACACAAAAATGGCTGATTAAAATATAAAAAGAATATACACCTACACCACTGCACATTTATGAAAGTTGTATTTTTTCTCGCAATCTGCATAACTCAAGAACTAGATTTTTTTTTTAATTGAATGAAATATGCCTAATAAACTTTTACCTAGCATTTTCAATAAAAATACAAATTTAAAAGTTACAAGCAATATTCTACACTTTTCGTTCACTCTGTATATTACGAAATAAACAACGCATAAGTCAGTATTAACAACTGAAGTGTATAGAAAATCGCCACACAATAGTTTAAAAGTCGCTAGGTAACTTAGTACCACTTAAAGAAATATTTATTTATCTACTTTCGTTCCAAAAGTAGGCCATTATTTCACATTTTTGTACAATTATTATCATGGAACAATGCAGCTGACGTCATGAATAACAAAGAATAAAATTGTACATTGATATAACAGATTTAATACGCATATTTGAATTTATAGATTTACTTTCTTCTAACTTCCGGGAAATATCGAACAACGTAAATAAAGTATTATATACAACTCGTGCAAAGTAGCTTCATTAACTCGTGGGCCATAGATCACTCCCTCCGGTCGTCATTTAACTTGATCCACTCGGTAATAAAGCTCCACGTTTGTACGTCGGTTCATAATATACTATTTTGTTGCTAGAAGATGCTGAAAAAGTTTCTAATAGACAATTTGAAGAAAATGTTTACGAAAAACACTGACTAAGGCCGTTTCTCGCATCCCAATTTTCATTGTTGACGATTCCACCAGTCTCTCCATGACGACTTCTCTCTCACATAGCTGGGATTATACCATACTTTTTATGTCTTCTTGATTCTGAAATATTATTCAACAACAAAGTCACAAAAATCCGATTTCCAGAGCGCTTAATCCTTGTTTCATTAAATTTGTACAGTCGTTTCCCAATCTTCTGTTCCATAAGTTCCTGCGCTTCTATTTTAGATGCATAGGTTCTCATTTCGGTCTTTTTCTAATACTTTTTGTTTTGAAATTATAGAATGCACACAATGGCGTGATGTTATCAAACTACAGGCAAATCATGGTCCTGTGAGTACTTTTCATGGACGGAGCCAGGAGAACTCTCGGGGCAAACATTGTGACGAGCGCGAAACTGTCCTTCATGTGACTATGGAGAGCTCAACATTTGATAAGGAATAAAATAGCTACTGCCATTGTATTGTATTGTTTTGTATTGTATTGTATTGTATTGTACTGCATTGTATTTATTAACATTCCATACTATTCGTGCATTGCTTCACAGCTAGAATATGGAACAAGTCAAAAAACTTAATACTACTATAAAGTCTCAATTTATAGTCACAGTCTATTTGAAATACATGCAGAAAAGGTTTACAATATAGTCTACTAGTACAACA